>NC_057687.1:8902956-8993767 GCF_014466175.1 Vespula pensylvanica | reverse complement strand
TTTTTTTTCTAATAAATGTATATTCTACTGTCTCTCTTTGTGCTTTTACCATGATTTTTTCAGAACATACGTTTTATGTCTATGTATCATAAAATAAAATTTATGTTTATGTATCATAAAATAAAATTATAAACATAGAGATATCATGTTATACAATAAATTAATATTTACTCTCTGGAAGTACAATATAATATCTATAATATATACAATTCGCTCCCAATATGGAATATTATTGAATTCAGAAGAGAAGACTGGAAAAGTAATATAAGAATTAATTCTATTTATAGCATATGACAACATGGTAAACTTTAAAAGTGATATATACTTGAAAATAAAATGTTTTAATATATTAAATGAATAGAATATATATTATCCTAAATATAAATTTTTTTTCCAATCGTCTCTTGTATAATTCTCAAATTTCTATAAACTGATATTAATTTTATCTAAGTACAATCACACATGAGTCTTAATAAGAACAAAATTACATTGAGATAATTTAATTATCAAAGACTTTCTAATAAACAAGATATCAATGTTCCGTAGATGTTTCAAGGACAACTATATCAGTTATATTTAATTTTTCTTGCTTATCAATTGGTTGTCAGTTGCAAGGGCTAATTATATTATCACATTTGTTCTATACCATTGAGATAACGTCTTAAAAGATAAAAATTAATTTATGATCATTTAATTTTATGATCATTATTTTTATGCATCGTTATGCATCCTCTAATTATTATTACACCTAGTTGAAATTAGAAAAATCTGTTTTTAATTTTATGGAAGGTGTAGACATCTTGATTTGATGTTTTACAGGTTCTGCAGGTCTAGAGTGCCTTAGTGCTTGTTGATGACTGGATCTTACTGCATTTTCCAATTTAGTTTTTAACTCTGTCGATTGAGACATCAATGTTTTAAATTCCTGTAATCAAAATTTCATTTATATAAAAAAAAAAATGGCAAAAATAATTTTTTAAGTACATTTTTATATATGTTTCTTACAATACAATACATACAATATCGTTTATATAATATATAAAATACCTGTGGATATTTTGGTCCTATTTTATTCAGCCATTGAAAACTTTGTTGATGCAATGTTATTTGATATTTGGAAGCATTTTGGAGTTGATCACCTTCCAAGAGATAGTTGATTAAAATCGGAACAAGTAATGTTAACATTTGTATACCTAGTAAGCAAGATATAGATTAGATTATAGATAAGATATAGATTAGAAAAATGATGAAATTGTGATTAATTTATTAGCTATCAATTTGGTGCGCAATATTTCGTATGTATGCAAAAATTAATTTCACACACCTTGTAAAAGATCTCCTGAATGCAATGTAACATATATCATCAATATTTTATCATAATTTAATAAATAATATTAAAGTAAATGTTTGATCATACGTACGATTGGATAATTCAGCCAATCCTATGAGAGCTTCTACTGTACTAATACATTCTAATGTAAAGGAAAGCTCTAATTCATTTGTAACTTGTTTACTTTTATCGCTATATAAATATTCCACCAATCTAGGTGCCAATGAATGAATATAGGGAGTACTTATCATACGTTCAGGATGTAAGAATATTGTTTTCAAAGTTTGAACACACTTCAATTTAACCTGGAAAGTATATATGATTTGAAAACTATTCAATTATGACTTCTTCTAAATTTACTCATTTGTTTTTTAACTCACTAGCATATTGTCTGATTGAAAAGCATGCCTGAAGTGATTTATACAAGGAAATTGTAAATTAGGTGCACTGATAACATCTGGTAATGCATGTAGGACAAATACTGCAATACTTAACATCATAGCAACTTCATCCATCTTTGTTTCATCATTACCTATAATATATAAAATTTTTCATATTATATAGTTATATTTTTTAAATAATTAGTGATTTCATTTGAACATACGTATATACGTATACAGAATACCTGTTTTAGCAAGATCAATAACTTTTGCTAAAGCACTTTGTAATAGCCCTGTCCACTGAGTTTGACTTCTATCATCTTTTGCATATTTGTTAATAGTAAGACTTTTAACGCAATGTAATGCTGCATGAACAGGTGTTTCTGAACTGGTTTTTCCAAAATCATTATCAACCCGTACTGCTGTTTCTCTTATTACACCTGTCGCTAAGTATAACAAAGTTGGTAAAATTGCTATAGCACCTAAAAAAGAAATAATATCAATCAATATATTTGTAAAATATATCTACGTTTATATGTATATATTACATTTTATAACAATGAAATAGGATTGTACCTTGTGGCGAGCAAAGTACTGGTAATGACTCCATAACATTTAAAGCAGAAGCAATGAGTTTTCCACTTTCTTCTGTAGGTATATAACCTTTCTGAGATAAAATGGCTGTTGCACTACCTGGATTAGGATTTAACGCTGGTATCTGACGAACCAGTAAGCACAAGCATACTTCCAACAAGGCAAATACTAGTGATTTGCCTGGAATAAGCTCTCCTGTTTCTCCTCCTTCGCCTAATAAGTCTAATTCTATCGTTTCATTATTCTCTTCTTGTGTTGGTGATAATTCTATTAACCAAATTTGTGATATAAATAATTTTTATTAATAATGATTATATATATTTTTACCTTTTAGTTTCTCTTTCTTTTTTTCTGTCAGATCTTCTTGAGCTGCTTTCATTACTTGTTTTAAAACTTCCATTGTTACCATTTGAATTACATAATTTCCTCTTGTTAAAAGTAATCTTAAAAAAAAAAAAAAAAAAAAAAAAAAAAAAATTAGATATATTAACTATCTGTTGCATTTTTAATTCATTAATTATATATATGTACATACCTATGTAGAACATTACACAATTCAATGGATAATGATCTGTCTGTAATTAAAATTTTACGAGCCCATACAGAATCAAGCAGGGTATATAGGGCGTTCAAGCATGTTTCTATATTTTGTGTAGACTCAGAAGACCGTGGACTACATAAAGCTTCCATACATATTCCTACGATATTAAAATACGTAATTTATATATGTAGAATACTATTCCTAAAAGTGTTTTTATATATTTACAAATATTTACCAAAAAGTAGATGGAAACGTTCGACATTTGTATCAATCTTAGTTGAAATATTATTATTGTTATTATTATTATTATTTATGTTATTACTGGAAACATTTGAAGTTTTTGTTTCATCGTTTGTATTTGATATTCCAAATCCTCTAGCATTAAGCCATAAAGCAGCAGCATGAAGTATAGGAGCCCACGATTCTGCATAATAAGGACGAGCAGATTCCATCGTATCTGTCGTATAAAAAGCTCCACCGTCATGTGGTAACTGACTAGAGAATTCTACGATAATAATTATACCATTTGATAATTTGCTTAAGATCGTTAATAAATCATAACAAATTATTTATATTACCTGGTGGTAATGAAAGTAAAGCATGATCTCTCAAAGCAGCTAACCAATACTGACTTAAACTTAAAAGCTCAGGTTGTACTAAACTTAACAAACTTTCATTTTGAAATTCGAATTCACCAAATTCTTCACCAGTACTGTCGTCTGCTCGATTTACATTAGTAATTGATGTATTATGACTATTTAATGCTGTACCATCCTTAATCATAGCAACTACATATACCTGTACAGGATTTAAAAACATGTATTTATAACGATTTAAATACGTATTTTTTTTATATATCTTATAAATTGTTTAATAACTATAATATACTATACCTCTGCCCATGCTTTTAAAATTGCCAAACGTTCAAGAGTGGACAGACTTTCATTGTAAAGCTGTGGACGTGTATGACCTTCCCTCAATTTTTCTAATGAAGAGACAAGTAACTGATGTACTCTTCTTAAGTCGTTTAAATCCCTAGCAACACCACTTCCAATCCAAGCACTGCAAGCTTCGCAAGCAGCAGCTGTAACATGAGATGCTGTTTCCGTAGAAAATGCTGGTCTCAATGCAGCACCTACCTATAAAAATAAATATATATTATACTAATTATAAGTATATAAATTTTGTATATAATAAAAAAATTTTAATTACTTGTGCTTGAAACTGTTCAAGTAAAAGATGTCCAGGAAATTCTGGTTCAGGAACTTTAGCAAATTTATCAATAATTTCTTGCAATGTTTTGAGACCTTCAAGACGTAAAGGATCACAATCACTAGTTGCAGCCATAAATGCCATTCGTACCAAATCAGAGAGATGCAACACTAAGAAGTCACCTGAAAATTGAAAAAGGATGTTTTTTTAAGAAAAGAAAACAATAACATAATTTTAGTAATATAATTATCTTCTATCACATATACCTTTCCCTTTAGATAATTGCATTTCTTTAGCTAGTGCAAGATCAAAATGAGCTTGTTTATTATTTACACAAGCAGCTACAATGCGTCTTACACATTGAGCAGCAAAAACTCTTGTTGGCCATCTAGGAGTAATGGTTGGTCGTTGTTTCGTAGATTCATCAGCATGAAATTCTGCTTGATCATCATCTCCTTCTACATCAGTATTTTCATTATCTGCTGTACTATCTTCGATATTCGCAATATTTCCTTCTTCGGTTGTACTTGATTCTTAATGATAAATATTTTCTTATTAAAAATTTTTGAATTTGTGCAGTAAGTTACATATTATTAACAGTTAACTTAACTACCTGATGCAATTGTCAGTACATCCTTACAAAGTGATAGCCACTGAGACAAATTATCAGCAGCTAATATTTGTAGCATACTCGTTAACGTATCATGTATATCTTTAATTAATTTGCTATCTGTTTCTGTATCCAGCATACTAAATAAAACACCTGGAAGACCCGTTTCTGTTATAACAAGCCCTTCTACCACATTAGTACCTCTACTTTCATTTGCCAGTGTCATTGCGTGTTCACAAACTTCTTTTGCTTCGCGTTGAACAAGTTGACGAAGACAAGATATTGCTGCTTTACGTAAAAGTAAGTGATTGCTTGATAAAGTTCGCTACGAAAAAATACTTAGTTATACAGAAGTAAAAATACTATAGTATATAATGTTGTATGATTATTTAAAATAACTTACACATAACGTAGGAACAAGAGAAGACAAATTAACGTGTCTTGGTGCAAATAAATGTAATTGTTGAAGACATCCTGTAGCTTCAGCTTGTACAAGTGGATCTTGATGATCTTGCATAATAGCACAAGCGCATAAAAACGATGATCGAGCCATACAGATCGTTGTAGTATTTCCTGTAAAAATAATTATTCTATATAAAAAATATATTCTGATATATGTACTTGTAAAATTTCATGTCAAACAACATAATTAACCTTGTAATTCTGGGCCTATTGTTGTGATAAGAGCGGACAATACTTTTCCTATACATTGATGTACATCAATATAAGATTGAGGAACATTAAGAAGAAGAGTCAATGCCAAAGACAATGTAGGTTCTACGTAACCTCGGAACATTGGTCCACCTGAATCTGCTATAAGTGCAAGAGCATGCAATGCCCATACCTAATCAGAGATTATTAATTCTATCAAAAACTTATAATTATATCGAACATAAAAATATTTACGTTAAAAATAAGCGTGTGTATGTATGTAATGAATATAATAAGTTGTCTTACTTGCACTACAGGAGATGAATTATCTTGGGCAAGAGCAAGTAATATGCTAACACTAGTATTGAGATGTTGGCTGGAGCCCATTCCTCCAACATATTTATGAAGGCAACCTAATGCCAAAGAATGTCCTGTCCTACTTGCAACATCACGAGCAGACTTTAATCGATCAAAACTGGTTTGTGCTAATTCTGCTGTGAATTTAGGATCTGATATAACCTGTGCCATTCTTCCAACAGCTTCTCCTGCAGCCCATCGCAAGATAGAGTTACTGCTTACAAGTGTACTCTATAATATACAAACAATATATTATAAAGAGTACTTTGAATTAAATAAAATATTTAAGTCGTAAAACTTTACAATAATAAGATTAGTCGCTGATTTTTTAACATCTTCTTGTCCAAAACCAGTTTTTGCTTCATTGAGTCCTTTTAAACCACTTAATACAGCCGTAAAAACATTCATTTGTATTGCTTCCTGCCTACCAGATTTTGTATGCTTTATACATTCACTGAAGTGATCTAGCATTTGTAATCTATGTTTATTTGCTACTCGAGGGAAGATTTGTCCAAAGAGAGAAATAGAAAGATCGATAACTGCTACTCCCAAAGGCAAAGGTCCAGGGACTATTTCATCCTATATGTAATGTATAATATATAAGTACTCTAGGTATATGCATATTATTCATTATATAAATATTGCTAATAGTTTTATTTACTCACGTGAGGAACTGGACGATATAAACAGCAAGAATTATGTTCTAGTGCTCCAGACCCTGCAGCACTATTAGGTTGCAACTAAAATATCAGAAAAAAATTAGTAATGTAAAATCCTTAGATCGTAATATAAAGAATTTCGTATATAACTATTTTCAAAACAGAAAGGAAGATATAAAGAAATAATAGATTAATGATATCTAAGACATGTGAATATTAAATATTAAAATGAATAATCATTAAATAAAATACAATAAAGAAATAAGCTATGGCTTATATTAAGTGCTTTAGCGCTTTAATTAAAATAAAAAGTTTGATGAAAGTAATGACAAAGTTATAGAATAGATAAAGATTTATAGAGATAAAATCCAGATGTAATAATTATAAAGATACATCTTGCAGAACATATTACTCACATGATCCAAATCTGCCCTTCTGTTTGATTCCAACTGGACACAGATCATAAATAAATATAACAATTTTATTTATGGTATATTAAAACTACTTATATGTAATATTGTGTTGTATATCTTTTACATGAAAAGATTCGTAAAAATTATAAATAATTTTTAAAAGTACAATATATTGCACTTACTTGATCTTCAATCATACGATGATCTGTTTCTTGTAGCCATGTACCAAGAATGACAGAATCATTAGCATGACAAACAGTACGTAATAAAGATGTAGTTGTATTTCCAGGATTTTCAGTCAATGTAAATTCTGATACTAACATTCTTAAAAGATGAGTATAAGAACCTGTATAATACATTTAATGAATTAATATGTTCTTATGGATGTATATATATATATATATATATATATATATATATATATGTATTTTACATAAGAGTTTTATGTAAAATTAATATCGTATATTTACCTTCAAAAGTTTGAGGTGGTAACAATAATAAAGTTTCATATAAACGTAAACGAACCATAGCAGCAGGAGCCTTTAATTGTTGGCCATAATTTTTTAGCACTGTAGATAAGCTGTGAACAATATTTTCATGAAAAAACAAAATTATCTTTAGATCTACGATAATAAAAGTAGGATATTGAGATATTTACTTTGTTAACATTGCAAGTGCTGATTCAATCGGCGTTAAGAGTCGTCTTGTAATATCGTCGTTCAAAAGTTCTGAACAATGTAATAAAAAGCTATGCATAGCAGACAAAGCACCTGCTCGACCTTCTAATGTCACTTGCCAAGTAAATGCATCACCACGTGCTTTTTCACTTTCTAATTCTTTGTTTGAACGTGGAAAAGAGTTCCTCCATAAGAGTAACATTCTTGGTAGTAAACCTTTAACCACTGCTGTACCTGTTAAATAAGAAACGTAAATAAGAAAAAATATATAGGTCGTGTCTTTTAGAAAATTATTTATAATCGTTGATATTGATTTTCTACCTAGTGTCATTATAGCTCCGATTAAAAGCCAGCCGGCGTGAGTTCTATTTAACGATAAACGACTATTTTGACTTGCACTTCTTAAGAGTTCTTCTGCAGTATTGAAAATTATCTAAAATATATTATGTTTTAATAAAAATATAAATTTACTTTCTGATATATAATTTTATCATATAAATAATATAACGTGTATCATTATATGTATTGGATTTAATTACTTTTCCCTTTGTATGTGGTACACCAAGTGGTGAAAAACGAACGCTTCCTAAAACAGCAGCAAGCGCACTACTGTAACCAGCGATGGCCTCTGGTGAACTTCGCATATTTTCGATACCATCTACGCATCGATCAATTAAAGGTGTTATTTGACTGGGGACGGCAACACAAATGCAACGTAAGCACCAAGAGGCTGCAAGTCTTGCTGCTTGACATGGATGTATTAAAACAGCCATGATCGTATCCGTTAAACCTGCATACATATATATATATACATATATAACAAATTTTTTTTTAGTTAACTTAATTACCTACACCTACAATATCAACAATTTCAAGTATATATACGTACTCAAAGATTGATCAGATAGTAAGTTGGATGCTGTTGTACCCAATCCTAATATTAAATTTCCCATTTCTTGAAGGGCACATACTAATAAATGTTGACTGAATAACGTTTCTTGATTGCAGTCTTTAGCGTTTTCCGGACTAAAATCTGTGAGAAGTGTTTATTAGTTTTTGCATCTGAATTTATTCAAAGCAGTAATTAATGAGATATTTATAATAATTAACATTATACCAATTGAATTCATCTGCTTCAATATTATATGTGCTATTTCTTTACAAGCAGCAGCTTGAGCTCCTTCACTGAGTAATTTTCCTATAGTACCATGTAATATGAAGTTAACACATTTTCTTGAATATACTGCATCAACATGTGAATTAGCTGCTTTTGGATTAGTTACAAGATCTAATACATGTGCTACCAACACACCGATATTTCGTTCTAACCATGTACCTCCTAACATTTGAACAAACACAACATATGCCTGTGAATACGTATACAATTATTAATACAAAATCATTTTATGTATATTAAAAATATTATATAAATTATTTGCTGACTTACATGAGTCACACCTACTCGAACTTCTCTATTTATGCTGGAAGTACCTTTGATTATTTCACCAGTACCTTTTAAGAAACCAACTCCACCTCTCAAAAAGCCTGACATTAGAATATTTAGCACTTCTTCTAAAGATATTTGTTTACTACCTTTATTTTGTGCAACTGAAATATCATAAAAAAATATAAGATTAAACTTATACTTCGTCAGAATGTTATAACAATTTAATTGTTTATACAAGTTATTACCTGCTGGATTTTTTCCTTTAGGAGCTGGAATTTGTGTCATTGCCACCAAGGAACCTAATAATTTAGCAACAGCACATCTTACTTCATAATTTGAACCTTCAAATGCTCGAAAACATAATGTTGCTACACTTTCTATCTCTGTTGTATAAAGGAACAGTGCATGATTTAACATTTCTAACAAGCACTAGAAAACAATATGTATCTTTTAGATAAGAAAATTATTTTACAAATACATTACAAAATTATATACATTTTACAAAATAATAAAATATTATGGTGAGAATATACCTTTGCTGCAGCACACCTAACAGCCATTACTCTATCAGTCAAATAATGTCTAGAAACTTTATATATTTCTTTGTGAACATTTGTAATCGCAGATCCCATACCAGCACATACCTAAAGAGTAATAAAATTTTATAATCTATCATTAAAAATAATTTAATTTAGTCTGTTTTATTTTATTTTTTGTTATTTACCTTTTCCAAAGTATGCATTATTTCTATTCGCATTTGTGACTCTGCAGAACGTAACGATTTTATCAGAATTTGTACAGTTTCCTCGTAAGATCTTCCCATCATTCTTCCTAATTTTTCATACATGCATCCAACACAACATATTGCAGCTCTAAAGAATAATAATTTATTGATTAATAATTAAACAACAGGTTTCATAAGAAAAGAGGTGTTAATTCATTTTACTTACAACTTTGTCGGTAAGAAACTTGGTGAGTCATCTTTATTTTTAAGAATGTCGTTACATTTATTAACGGTATCAAATAGAAGGAACGTATCACCCACACTAAATAAAGTCGCAAGACATCTTGCAATAAGACGACGTGTGGGAGGTCCAGGAGCACCTTGCATGTGTTTAGTTAATTGTTCTACTAATTTTTGTTGGCATCCTTTTATGTCGCTCTTCATGTTTTATATATAAAAATTTAATATCAATGTCATTGGAAAAAATATTTATAATTAAATATATACTTAAAATTAAAGATTATTAATTATTACCTTCTGTGCAGCGACTAAAACCTTATCCAGAAAACGCAACCATTCAAATATAAAAACTGGTCTTTTAGCTTCAGGAATCTGATCAAGGGCATCCTCGTTGAGGGTCAGACTATGACTCAACTCCATCATCATTTCTATGTGTTTATACTAATTTTACTTTTTACCTACTATGTTGCTACATTATTAACATAAATTATATTTTCATAGTACTTTTATTAATGACCTATATTATTTAATAATCATTAAGACTAGTAAATTTATAATCATTTTTTTTAAATACATATAATTATTTTTCTAAACATAATTATTTAATGACAATCATACAAATATAAAATAAACAATAACATACCAAAATATATTCGAACGAGAGTTTAATCAGTTTGTCAGATTCAGCATTGCTTTTGTTGCTTAATCTTCACTTGTAAGTGTCTCTTCGTTTCATATATGGATGCATATATGTATAAGATATTATACAAAAACGATATATAATGGAAAATGTTCAATTTGTATTATGATTAAATATTATTTTTGTTACTAAATTTTATCATTATTGGTTTAATTTCCGACAATGTACTGTGAATTATAAAAACAATAACCAACTTCCTCTTAATGACAAATACTGAAATAGCCAGGATAAATCAGGGGCCTCAAAACATCAATGTACAAGACTGCCTACGATTTTAGCTCCACATCTTTAAAGTCAGATGTCGCAGCGATATATTCTTCTTGTATTTTTATTTAAATTTACATTTCTTGTATAGAGACCGCAATTTTTTATTTAAAAAGTAAGATCTTAAAATAATTTGTAAATCGATATTTAGACAATTGAATTTATTAATTAATTAAACGAATTTGTGGATTTCTACGCTTTGAAATGGGTTCTAATCCTAATTGAGAACATAAACTTCTTCTTAACAAAACAATGAATGTATTTGATATTAAACAAGTTTAATAAAACGAAGCGTATTAGTAGATATATTTTTATTTTTACAAAATAACAAACAATCTAAAATAAAAGATTTAAACGTTCCCGCGTTGCTAGGATTCATCAGCACGAAAATTGCTGAAACGGGATTGGTGGAACCAAGTCGTACGCTGATTGGTAACTGGTGTTATGTGACAGTGCTGTAACCAGAAGATGACTATTCAAATTACATTCAAATGCATGATGCATTTTATTTAATACTGTCACATAACGATATTAAGGGCAATTTGAAAAATTCACAGCTTCCTTTTTTTAAATATATAAATTTCATTTTTAGTGCCATTAAGATATTTTATATGCCATTTGAAAAAATATAAAAAAGAATTTGCAATATATTATATTTGTAATTAGTTTAAGAACGCGAATACATAACAAATATCGCACAACTAATTGAGATTTATACGTTGAAAAGAAATTATCTTTCGAAGATTTTAATTGAGTTATTGATTCGACGAGTCAAGAAAACAATGATGTAAAAAAGCATCAAGGAGATAATTCAGAGGTAAAGATCAATTGGTAAGAATAATGATATACATTGAAGCTATCTAAATCTATTAATATTTATTTTAACAAGAATTTTTTCCAACAGAACATGAAATTGCCTTGAATAACATATAAAAACGTTTGATAGCTTTCGTAATGTAGATAACATTGTCAAGGTTTTCAAAACAATCTATCATAAAAATTGTTCATAGAGTAATCAATCAATTTCATTCGAGTATTTGGTAACGCGAAAAATTTCATCATAAATTGATACGATTTGTGTGTGTATTATACAAGCGTATTATTAAAACGAAAGAAAATATATCGGTGATTCAAAAATAATATATCTATCTATTAGAAAAAATCATTGAATAATATACACAGTGTAAAAAATGTTAAACAAATATCATTTAAACGATGGAAAAATGGTGAAATATGTTGTTGATATGTTATAATAAAAACGTGGAGTCATATTAAATCAAAATATGTAAAGACTTATAACGTGAATAATAAGAAAATCAAGTTCTTCCTCATTTTCTTTCCCTGTTTTTTCGAACGAACGTATTAGCTTAGTGACATATTGATATTTTTTTGTCATTTTTCGCAAATGTCGATTTATCTTGTTAAAGTGTACGTATACATACATACATACATATGCTCTCGAGTGCAAAACGTTGAAGTAAACGCATCGTTAGAATTTCTATTCATCTCGTGTATGTATATTCGTGCAGATGCAGTTACATGTTTATGCATATACATAGATATAATAATTATATGATATGTATATAATTCTTCATATACATATATTTTAATCTTTCAAGTTTTGTTTAAATTTATATTAAAAAGAATTGTTGAATAATAAAATAAAAAATATCATAAGTCGACTATTTAAAAATTTATTTCTATGATATTTACGATTTAACTATATGTATATATATATATATATATATATATATATATATACTGCAATTTTTTTAATTCGTATCGTATAATTTAATTTAATGAAAATAAGATAAGCTATTATTAACGTTTTCAGCGGTAACATAGTTAATGAACATAAATAAAGTTAAAAATCAATCAAGTTTTTTTTTGTACGATATTCTCATGCATTATTAAACGATAAAAGAAAAAAAAAAAACGAAAATTTAAATCGTAAACAGATTACTTTCCAAACACTTCTATAATTTATTTTGATTAAGTATCGATGTCCAATAAAAGATTTACACACACACAAATATAATGCAACAAAGAATTGGAGAATGTTTCGCGAAAATTCACAAAATTTCTTATCAAATTCTTCATTCATATTATAAAATTAATCAGATTGAATCTATAGGATATCCCATTTGAAGTTTCATAATTAATTATTTTCCTAATTATATCTCGTTTCAAAAAATATTTTCTATAATTTTAAATAAAATTTTAAATAAAATTTCTATAGTTTTAAATTTCTGATCATAAATTTTTGTTCAGGTAGACATGTATACGGTACTGTATGCTTTTATTTTGATAGCTTATTATATTCGAATTAATTATTCATAACATTTTAATTTTTCAAGATGATTCAAGTTTCATAGAAAAAAATGAAGATCATCTTGAAATCTTTAAAGTACATTTACATAAATTTGTAATTATCCCTGTTTCTGTTCACCTCCATCTTCGATCCCGAAAATAAAAAATAAATTTTATATAATAAACATTTTTGGAAAAAAGCTATAGTTTGTGTAAATAATTATATACGAAATTTTAAATTCATGTATATAAGAGGGGCATTCTGTATATGAGAAGTTAAAAATAGATACAAAGGTATAATTAATCAGATATTATACTAATATATTTTTTTTATAGACATTTTCTTGTTTTAATATTTCTTCTTCGATTTTCTATATACTTCATCAGAGTGTATTTCTTGTTAATTTATACAAATAAAATCGTTTTATTGTTATGAAAAGTAACTCGTTTTTATTTACTACTTTTTTTTATACTATTTTTAACTATAATTATACACATACACACACACATAACGTACGCATGCATGCGTAAATTGTATTATATATATATATATATATATATATATATATTGTTGTTTTTATTATTGTGTATGTATGTATATATATATGTGTATGTATATATATGTATGTATGAGTCAATGTTTATACGCATTTTGTAATAATTAAACTTAATTAAACGATAACGCATGGTGTAATAATTAGATGTAATTAAACGATACATACATATATATATTAAAAAATGACTTTTTTTTTTAAATTATTGATCAATTATCATCATTTACATATATGTGTTATTAATGATAAGAAAGAAGCAAAGTTCATAATTTATTATACAGTTTGGTGCGTTTTACATAATGCACAATAGTATAACTTTCGTATAAATTCTTTATCCTTTAAATTGTTCTTCAAGATTGTTTTTATGTTGAAGTGAGATGTTGAAGTTTATGATATTAATATTTCTTCCAGTGCAGAATAATATGTTTAATTCTCAGAAATACAATGCAGAATTAAACCACAGCATGAAGTTTCTTCTTTATTGAAGAGAGATACTAATAGATGAATAAATTGTCATTTATCGTGATTCTCGAGATTAAAATTTGATCCTCTCTTGATTGTGAACATGACATATCGACACTATGATCAAAGATTGAAAAATCAGGTATTTCTTTGGCGACTGTGTCAATTCTTTCATTTTTTTCTGTGTGAGAAAGAATTCAAATTATTAAGCGATCGAATTGATGTCCTTTGGATTATTAAAATTGTTTTTTATAGCAGGATCATTTCCGATTGTAATTCACCATTTAACATTTACAAGATGCTTTATTCAATTGTATTAGCCGTCTAAAAAATGATTTTATTGTACATATTTTTTTGGTTAATTGTCAAATATAATTATGTTGACAAAGAGAAAAAATAATGGAAAGAAACGACATGACTAACGAGGAACTATGTTCCTAATATTTCTAAGCTCTTATAATAGATACATTTGATTAGTACATATATTATTTGTACATATATACTGCGTGGAAGTAAAATTCTTTGTCTTATCAATTCTAAGAGCAATTTATGAATATATATGAGGATAGAGCATACTTGTCTCACATATTTGTCTATCATTCTAAATGAGGTAGGTATATCTTCTGATCATTGTCATGCATTAATTAAGATAAATGAATTCATTTTGTAGTTATAAATAGTTTTTAGTTAAATTTTGCATTATCAATCATAGTTTATAGCATATATGTACGATAATAAAATGGTTTTAATTTATATTATATGAGGGATATTTAAATTATTGAAATCTTTTATATCTATATGTGTGTATACCTCTGTATGTGCATACATCTGTGTATATGAGAGAGAGAGAGGAAGCATATGTGTGTATGTAAATATTCGTAGTTAACATTTCGTTTAGCACTAGTTGTAATATTAAAGTTAAAAAAATATAATGTTTTGTTAAAAAATTCAAAGTAATCGAACAGTTTTCATGTATTACATATTATTTATTAATTGATTAATTAAAGTAAATAATAAATATTAATAACAAATGTATATATAAGAGATAGTATATTCAGAAGTGAATTATGAATATCTATTAATATATAAAATCATGAATAAAAAGGTTAAAGCGATTGGTTTTAACTTCCGTATACAAACATTGAATGCTTATTACTTTTCTAATTGGTATAAATAATAAATATTAATATATATAATAAATTCATGAATACAAAAATCAAAGTGATCATGGATTAGATTCCATTGATCGCATACTCATTAATTTATTAATCAACGAAATTGTAAATTTAAATGTAAAGGATCAGAAAAGAATATGTACTTACCTTCCGACGATTGTCAATCGTGTTATTAAAATTTATATAAGGCTACGCTATACATAAATCAGAGAGAGACTCGATCACCCTACACGTTAGACGTTAATAATTAATTCTTTTTCATTAACGGAAGTGTAAACATGTGAACACATATTTATAATAACTGACTATGCGTGATTAGAGTTCAGCTTTAGTGCAAATAAAAAAATTACGTAAAGATAATTTTTTTTCTTTATTTACTTTCAAATGAATAAGGTTTTATTTCGAAATTGATTTACGTCTGTGTTAAAAATCTAATCGTATGACTATAATCATTAATTTATCTTATTAATTTATGGAATTTGCATATTGCGTAAATAAACTAGAATTCTACTTATCATTTCTTCAGCAGTTTATATGAATTTACTACTATCTGATAATATATACATACATATATATATATATATAATATTATACATGTATATTTTTATATACGTTATTTAATCGTATCATTTTAAATCATTCATTTGTAATTAAATAAAAAGATGGAAATCAATGAACTTGTTTGTAAAAAGCAACAAATTTTTATTAGCATTTCTTTCTTTCTTAATCGATTTAAATTTATATTCTCATAAATGCTATGTCGAAATGAAGATAAATAATTTCAACATAAAAAATCAAAAGAGAGAGGGAAAGAGAGGGAGAGAGATGATTTTAAAATTTATTTTAATTTTAAATAGTTTCGAATTGTGATGAACTACAAAAAATGAGAGGATAAAAAGATTCGCGTTACGTCATTATAATCACAGTCTCTGTTTCTCTTTTTTTTGGTTTTCTACATTTTTTCTTTTCCTATTCCTAATACAATAGGTATTGCTAAAACCAATCATCTAATTTCATGTATCTTCGCACAAATACATATACAAGATACATTTTTGATCTATTTAATTCATTTAGTCTCAGTGAATTATAAAAATTTAAATGTAATGTAGGTAGGTATAAAAAAAAAAAAGAAAAAAAGGCGCAAACAAATGTAAAGAGAAAGTAATTAAACATAATAAAAATTAGATTAATTATACAATGTCATTATTTTCATTTGTCGATTGAAAATTACTCAAGACATTTCTCTTTTATTATTCAGTCTATTCGAGTAAATATTAAAAAATGTGTATCTTTTTCGAGAACGAGTCGTTACAACCTACTACACAGTCACGTTCACTGCTTCACTGATCCTTAAAGATCTCTTGAGAAGGCTGTCTTAACACTGAGTCAACATCAACCTCGACCGTTAAACTTCACAAGGCGCTTCGCGTGAAAAAAAAAGAAAGAAAAAGAAAAAGGAAAACAGTTCTCCAATAACAGAAAAAATATCCAACTATCGTTTTCTTATTCCAGAATTAAATAAAAGATTAATTTATATATACACCCATTCTCTCGTCCTATATTTCAATATTATCATTCATGTATAAATCGTCTGTAATCGAGAATGGTAACAAAATTATTGGCAAAACTTATTCCGATATTCGCGATAAGAAGGGAAAGATGAAAAAAAAAAATAAAAGAAAATAAAGTAAAGGAGAATAAAGAAGAGAACAAATATATAATTCAAAATAAATTAAATATAAATTGTCAAAATTTTTTTTAGAATAATATTTCATATGCAACTGGAATTAACATATTACTCATAGTTATGAAATAAATTTCCATTTATTTTACGTGTATGTTAAACTTTTTTTTATAGATACTATTACTAAACACTTCTTTTTGTTCCAAATCTCATCAATAATATCTCATGAATATTTGGTTTTAATATAAAATTTATAAAAACAAACATCACCTATATTATTTCATTGGATTCTTTATATCTTATCTTAGATCAGTTATATTCTTATATCGTGAATGCATTAACTTGATGTATTCATTGAATTCATACGAAGAGTAATATTTTTTTGTACGTTTAATTAATATTTCTAATTTTTCGCTGCGTTTTTTTTTTGCTGAGATTTCTTAATCGAATACGAGCTAAAGAACATAAGCTCGTTTTATACCTCATATCAACGTCGTTTTCAATGTCTTCGTTCTTCGTTTTGTCGTTACCATCGTCATTGCCATCAAACTCGTCGTCGTCGTCGTCGTCGTCGTCGTTGTCGTCGTCATTCTCGGGGGGGTTATATGATCGAGAGACAGTATAAAGCAGAGTGCATATACGACTTCCACGCACTAAATCAAGAAAAGAAGGAAAGAGAGAGAGTGTGATTGCAAAGAAGTGTACTACTCGCAAAACGTTTGTCGATCATAAATACATGCGGTTGAAATTATTAATCTTTCACATATATTTATACGTATGACCTATTATACGTGTCTCCTCTCGTGATTAATATAATATCTAAACGAAAATATAATATACCAAAATTATTGGGTTTAGTGCATAAAAAAAGAAACCAAAAAAATTAGAGGGACTGTATATAAAAAAGAATAAGTGTTATCCCAGTGCGTCTTTTTTATTTTTCGTTTTTTTTTTCGATTCGATCAATTTTTAAGTTCGGTCCTCGATTTGTCATTAAGGAAAATACTTTGCCTTTGCTTGGTGAGTGTTATTTTAATACATTAAATTGTTTTATCATTTAATGAGAAACTTTTTTTTTTGTTAAATATTCTTCCCTTACAAAATTTCGTTCGTATTTGTCTTTTTTTTACATTTTATAACAAATTCAAAGTTTTCGCGACGAGTAAATGAGTGTTCCTTATTCCTTTCGTAAATGAGTAGTTACGTAGAAAGGAAGAAAAAGAAAATCTTCTTTTCCTTTTTCTATTACTTCTTATGTCTTTTACAAGTAATAATAACGAACAATGGAAAATCTAAAATTTAATGAAAAAAAAAACGTAAGTTTACATTTTATATTATATGACACGTTTATTAAGAATTCATTAAAATTAATCGAACATTTTTTTTTATCGTATTCTTTTTAAGTCGTATTCTATTCAATAGAAACCTGTATGATTTGTGGTAGATATTAAAAATAAATTATTTGATATACGGTGTAAATATTACATCGAAATAATAATCGGAATAATTTCATAATTTTTATTACAAAATATTAGTGCATTATTCATTTGAATATAAAATGCTAACAATTCTCAGTAAAAAAAAAAAAAAAAATCAAATATACAATTTTTTTTTATTTAAATATATTTTTTCTTTTTTTTCTAATATATAAAATAATAAAAATTTTCAATAATATTTTCTAATAATGATGTTACTTATATTTAGATATAAAATATCAAATATTATTTCAATACGAAATACGATAGTGTCCCTTATTTATTGAAGTATGAAAAATTGAATATTTTCAAACAAAAAATACTAGCATTATTTATATAAATATAAACTATTAAATGTTTTGATATTACTTATTAACCAATACAATATATATATACAGAGTGAATGACAAAAGCATTCGTACAATTTTTACTTATAAATTATTCTTGTAAACAAATAATTGTTTCCTATACATAATGTACGATATTCGTGAGTAAAGATCAGATAGATGTTCGGCTTTGAACTGCTGCTAGTTTTTGAAGTGTTCGATTATATCTGAAAAAAAAACAAATAAAATAAAATAGTAATAATAATAATGAAACAAGTTGAAAAAAAAAGAAAGGAAATGATCATGACAAAAAAGAATCGGAAGGATTCTCCGAGATAAAAAAGAAAAAGAAAACGACACGATCGACAGAGACGTGTTTGAATGTCGTACGATAAGTTCGTTTGTGCGTTCATTCGTTTGCATTTCAAAAGAAGATTTATCCATTTACAGATATATCTACATATTTGTCTTCCGTCAATAGGTATTTTTGAAATATTGCTACCATGTTAATCCAATACATATAGTCTTTAAATCCACACGTAAGTACAAATTCCTTTCTCTCTTCGTTCAAGTTAAAAAAAAAGAAAGAAAGAAAAATGAAAAAAGAAACGTAAGTATTTTAAATCTCATTGCGATTTAAAATAAATCGGACTTTGTGTCAACATTTTGACTAGAAAACATAAATCGAATAAGTATATTTCGTAGAAGAAAGAATTCAAATCATGTTTATAGTCTAGCTTAGCGTATTATTTGTTATTAAATATATTTTTTTTTCTTTCTTTGTAAAACGGCAGCGTTTGTTCATGATTTGGCAATTCATAAAAGTAAAACTTCATTTCCTATATTTGAGAAAATTATATGTACAAATAAATATACACGTATTTGATAAAGAACATGATAATAAGAGGAAAATATATAAAAAATATTAGATACTGATACAAACATACATACGCACGTATGCACGCACACATACACATATATATAACAAAGGAAATAAACTATTTTTCAAGCTGAAATTTGTAATCTCAATTGGTAAGTCGCTTCACGTATTTTTTCTACGTATGTAAGTATCCTACTTACATATAGTGTCTAGCCATCCATTATGGGTCATCAGGCATTGAAATCACTACGGTGCTGACAGGTACTACTTGCCATCAAGCCTGATAAAATCAAATAGTATTGCGCATCTCTTGGATAACTTCTTATTCGAAAATCTCTCGTATACGAGACAATATTACATGTGCATCAAGAATGCATAATCAGTTCTAGAAGTGCCTCTTCAAGGTTATGAGAAAAAAATTAGGCCAACCTTACTTTTATCCACGATCTATGTATTACGTCGACTTAAATGAATTATTACACCCAGATTATTACACGACCTACTTCAGGATAGATAGGTATTCTAGATGTACGTCAAAATGATTTTTCACAGTATATTTCTCCCTATCTTTCTGTTTCCTTTTTTTTTATTAACATAAAAGTATTGTATCTACTTTCTTGTACACACATACATACATATATAAATCATATGGCTGGATAATTCATTTAATGTTTCACGAACGAGGGTTCGATTTTCTTTCTTTCTTTTTTTTTTTTTTTTTTATTATAAAAATAAAGCTTTACCACATATATTTAAAATTTGATGTTTTTTCTCCATTTGTTTTATATAATACTAGAAGAATAATCGATAAAGCGATATTTCATTAATAACTTCTTTTCTCTTTTTTTTTTTACACTTTGTATAACTATTGCAAGTAACTTTTTAGTACTTTTTGTACCGGATAAATCTATAAATTTCAATTAGTTTATTCATCAACCAGTTTGGAAAAAATTAATAAACGAGTAAAACTAAATCGAAAGTTTTCTAACAAAAAATAATCTTCTTGTTAGAACTTGATTATTA
The DNA here is from genome assembly GCF_014466175.1 of Vespula pensylvanica. Classification (NCBI taxonomy): domain Eukaryota; kingdom Metazoa; phylum Arthropoda; class Insecta; order Hymenoptera; family Vespidae; genus Vespula; species Vespula pensylvanica. The sequence goes on along the minus strand of NC_057687.1, from coordinate 8,973,079 downwards.
AATAATTATTTAATAAACAAAGAATCTTTCTTTGTATCTCTCTTTCCTTTTCTCTTTCTTTCTTTCTCTATCTCTTTCTCTCCCTCTCTCTCTTTCCCTTTCTCTCTCTTTCTTTCTCTGAATCGCGAGAAAAGACGTCGACCTCGAGTTTAACTGTTAACAGAAGAGGGATCCCTTTCGTAAAACGAAGATCAATAAAGAAATTTCTTTATCATACGACTGATAGATAAAACTATTTTACAAGAATAATATTCATTGTTTTAATATGATATTTAAGAACATAATTAATCATTGACACGATAATTATGTATTAATGATCGATCATTATAGTGTATTATACTAATTGCATTAAACGTTGTATTATTTGCAATTATTTTTTATACATTTATTATCGCAGTTAGTATTGTGTTGCTGTATATATATGTATGTATGTATATATGTATATATGTATATATGTATACACGTCAATAAAAAAAAATGTTTATTTTTTTTAACTTCTCGGCATCACGAGTGCGTGATAAATCTAAAAGAGAATAATAAATATTCGAAATCGTTATGAGATTACAACTATTGCATTTTTTTTGTACTGATGAAACAAACGTATATATATATATATATATATTCCATTTACGTAATGGATTTTTAATAATCATGATGTTTTGAAAACATAATGTTCTAATACGACATATTACATACGAGGTTAAATTAATATGATAACACTCGTTCGTTTTACTTTTATTTCACGTTGTTTAATAGCCTTGTATGGATCTTTTTCTCTTATAAGAGGAAAAAACATAAAAATGAATATAAGATATCAGAGAAATTTCCAAAAATAATAATTTTGTGTTAATAATGTGGACGTATACACGCATACACTCACGCACACCATGTATATTATTGCCAAGTCATTCTGAGTCATTTGTGAGAAGAAGAAAATAGACGAATGCCGTAATGAAAAATAACCAAACGTATTTTTTACACGCAAAAGGGAAGAACTCTGACTGTTGTTTCAAGAGGGAATAAAGTGTTAAGAACTATAGTAAACAAGTTTCTTGGGAATTATTTGACAGAACGTATAAGTGCACGCGCGCGTTATCTATACATATAATTTTCTATAGCCTCGTGTAACTTTCTGAAAAATTAATATTCTTAAATTATTCTTTTTTTTTATTTACATGTTACAATAATTATAAGATCTAAATTATGTTTATATTTATACATTATATTATATTACATTACATTTTTATATTATATTATTTATTCTCGTCGTCATTTAATTTTCATTTAATAACATTTATACAATAATTAATAAAAAAAAACTTGTCATTTATCATTTCTCTCTCTTTTTTTATCCTTGTTTTAATATAAAAGAGTACAAATTTTATTATGTTTTTACAAAAATAATTTGTAATAATTTTTGTGAAATATCCTTTATCTAATAAATTAGAAAAAAAGAACTTAATATCTAGTGAAAAAGCTTCTCTTTTATTAATGTATCTTTCATAGTGATAATAATAACAGCCTTTTAAAAGTCGACACTTATCGTTAATGCTTATGTATACATATATATGTATAATAGATACATACTGATACACGCTTAGGTATACAATGTATATGCGGTTTTATCGAATGTAAATTACAATTATTATTCTTATATGACTGTTCCAGGTTTCTAGAGTCAAGGTGGCTAAAGTAAGAAGAATTCGTGAGATTCAAGTTGCATCCATGAAATCGACGATACCTTTACAACAATTTAAAAGTGAGTAAATATTTTGTTTATAAACTTAACAAACTGCATAATTGAAATCGTTTCTACAATCACGATTAAATTTACAGTTACATTTATAAATACTTATAATTACAATGTTCTCGAGTGTTTAAATTTCAAATTAATCTATCAATCAATCTACATTTATCCAATTAAACGATCTTTATTTATTAATCAAAGAAATGTTTTATGTTCTTTTACAAACATCAATATCCGATAAAAAATAATAATTACATTCTTTTTTGCTAAATGAAATAAATCTAGTATCAACTACATAGATCCATCTTTTGAATTATCAAAGAGAAAAAAGGAGAAAATATATAAAATGAAATATTATCGCATATATTATTGGATCAGTTACAATAATTGCTAGTTTATGACATACGTTATTTAATATTTAATAAAGTATACTAGAAGAAAGAAATATATCAAAGTTTGATTTATAGACATTAATAAGATCACCTGTAGTTATCCTCATCAACGATTTAATCGTATATTAACAACTTCGTTTCATTGATAATGTAATAATATTAAAAGTATTACATAATGATATTTCCTTGTTCCTCTCTGGATCTCAACAATACATATTTTACATTAATTTCAATTTTGTATGTTTTTACTATTTCTTCAAAAAACTTACAAATATATAGAAATATTTCTAGAAATATTCGTAATGTTAGAAGTAATACTGAAATATTATATTATTATCATATAAATATAAATAAAAAATGATATTTCCTTCGTGAAAAAGTTTTCTGTAAAATTTACTACTACAAGTATACACGTTTATATGATATTTAATAAAAAAAAACATTCGTGTCACTTATCGTTAATAAATATATCTATATAAAATACATGTTAAAAACAGACTAACGATAATTATTGTACTTTTACTTTCAAACTTTTCGATAAGTATTATCGTAGTAAAATAAAAAAAAATAAAAAGAAAGAATTCGTTGCGTTAACCACAATATTCAACGTGATAATTATGTAAGACTACATTCTCCAGAATGAAAGTTGGAAAGCGTTACGCATGAAGAAAAGTATAAGTGGTTGCACTCGATCTTGACCTTTAGAGTCCATATAAATATTTCTTTCCTTATATTTCTCTATAGTTATCTCTGAATGAACAAGCTCGCTCTTATTTATTACTCACATTTCTTTTGACTGTCGAATGATGAAATAGGTAGTCAATCTCTTATTACGCTTTTTTTCCTCCTAAATATTAAAAGAAACTATAAAGTTCATTTTCTTTCTACAATAACGCTTTGCCATATTTTCGTTTGAATATTTTTTTCTTTTAAATCGAATAACTTGTTTTAGATTAAATGAAATAAATAGTATTTTTCTTTTACATTTATATAAAATTTTGTATATAAAAAAATGCTTGCTTTATTTCATATATTAATTTATTTTGCTCTTTTTTTTCTCTATCCATATTAACGATCGATATATCAATCATATCCTTTTGCGAATTTTTTTCTCAATATGTATTTATGCAAATTATTAAATTTATATGAACAAAAGCTGACTATGTAATTTGCAAATGAAATTTATTCAATAGAAGTCTGCACAAATAATTATACTTGTGAAAAATTTCCACTCTTAGTAAAAAAAGAAAGAAAAAAAAAACAATTTATATAAGGAAATGCAAAAAGAATGCATAACACATATAACATCGCAATAAAGATGCAGATAGATATGTAACACAGAACGTAAATAACTTAATGAAGAATGAAGGTAGGATACAAGCTATTAGTTTTTGATTTCCTTAGAAAAAAATATATCTATTTAGTTGCGTAAAAGTATTCTAATGTTTTACCATTGAAAGCATTAATACTACGAGATAACATATATATACATATATATCTACATACGACGAGTAATTACCATCGAAGAAAAATACCTATCTATTTACGTATTATCACGTATGTATTTCGTCAAGATTAAAATGAATGAATTACTCATGTAACCACTCATTAAACTTCCGCTTCTATTTTGTTACGTGTCAATGGGGTTGAATTTAAACTTTTTCCTCAGGAATTTTAAACTCGGAAATTTGTTGATTAACTTAAACGATTTCCTTTTTTTTCTTTCAGAAAATTTTACAAAAAATAGAACTTTTTCTTTGATACCAGGCTTGAATTAGAAATTATTTAATGAAAGATTTTATGTATTTACGTTATTCGTCATCATTATTTATATAACATTAAAGTAGACATAATTTAATAATATTTCACATTGAAATTCGATAATTAATTGTTTAAAAATAATATTATCAAATTAATAAATAACTTTGCATGTCAACTTGAATTTCACTTCTATTTATCTAGTCAGTATTTTTATTAATTAATGATAAGCATTTTGTAAAATAAATGGTCAATATACACGAATATTTTGATCAGTATGAATAATAAAATTATATAGTTATATTATGTACTTACTGATATTTTATTATAAATATTATGACCATTAATTCAAAGTATTGATCGAATGTTTAAAATACTGATTCTATAAATAACATCTCTAAAATCTTGTTTAATTTCTTGTTTTCTTTGTCAAGATATACATAGATTCAAGTTACTTCAAACTGTCTATTGCTTGCTTGCTTATATAGAATCGAATCTGGTTTCTTGTATTTCATTATTTTTAAATCCCATACTGATGGAAAGAAGCGATTTCTCTTATATATTTCAATTTTTTCTACTTCTTTTTATCAGATTAATAATTTAAGTTCATTATGAACTATATTATATAGAGTGAGCTAAAAACATTTCTTACAACTTTTTAGGCGACTTTTGATTTAAATTGAGTCTTACAAGCCGAAAACGATTAAAAAAATATATAAATCTAAAATATCTTGAAAAAGAGTAATTAAAAAAATAATTTTTAAATCGCTTAAATCATTTTTGTCCAACATGGTATTTGTACATATTATTGAATCGTCCAATATATATGTAAAAGTGATCATATTGTAAAAATTTTTATTGGTTTATATTTTAATTAAATAAGACTAGTTTATTTTTGTTTGAAAATGTTTGGTATCTTATATCTAAATATGAATAACACTATAGAATATTCCTCTTTTATTGAAAATTGTTTAATATTTTATATCTGAATAAAAAAAGAAAATATATCTAAATAAAAATAAAATTTTATATATTATATTTGTTTTACCAAAAAGGAATTGTTTATATTTTAAATACAAATAAATAACGCTAATATTTTCTACATTGAAAATTTCGACATTTTATTTATTGATCAGTCCAATAAGAATTTGTGTTTGTCTATTTATAAACATTGTTTTCTGTATTAATATTCACAGAATTTGAAAATTCTCATATCTCATTTGTCATTTTTCATGCTGCGTTGATGTCGAAAATTTTATTTAGGAACTTACGCCTTCAGAAAAATCGTACGTTTAAAATAGTTCGTTAATTCAATAACCTGTTTAACCGGTATAACAAGTTGTTTGGTAAAATCTATTGATCTTATTACGATACTATTACAAATAAAAGAAATATCTTCTAATAAAAAAAAATGTATACGATATAAAAATAAGTATGTCAAACGAGTCCCAGATACGTTCGCATTACATTTCTTTCTTTTTTTTTTTTCTTTTATTCTTTAAAGCTGAATAAAGATTAAAAATGTGTGTTGAATGAGAAATTTAAAGGATAAATCATATCAATGATAAAAAAATACAAGATATCAACTGTTTTCCAAATTATTTATCACGAGTACTTTTTTAGTTTTTATTCAAATCAAGATTTTATAGAACGGTTAATTGATTTTGTGAAGAATGGAATAAATTTCTCATCAATTCGCAGAATTAGATAATTCACAGATATTTGTTTTGCATAAATGCGTTTCGCTTTAGGAGGAAATATAATAAATGTAATATTTGTTAAATCTTTAAACATTTACAGGAAAAATCTTGTGTGCTGTTGTAATACATTTTCCTCTATATCTTTGTTTATCATGTAAAATATAACTTCACAAAATTAACATATGTAACTTCAATCCTATTTTTCTGTAGAAAATATTCTTTGTAGGAGAGGAAAAAACAATCCTTTGCAACTATATGTATTATATATGCATATAAACATTCTTTTACGAATAAAAAAAAACAATTACATATTCCTTTTTAAAATGGATTATTCGAGGCATAATAAATAAAAAAATTCTTTCGGATATTAATAACTAGGAAAATATGGTGGGAAAAAAAATTTCTAATAAAACTGATTTTTTTTGTAGAATGTATCATTTTATTTATGGTCGGCATGATCTGCACCTTATTGAGTTATGCAATCTATATCATCAATCCTTTAAAACTGATTATAGAATACGTAAGTACAATAGGAACAAAAAGTATAGTATGTTATTTTTAATCTCGCATTAAAATAAAAATGTTTTTATATACATCTTGTCTCGTAAATATATTTTGTCACTTTTCTTTAGAATTTACAATTGAGAGAAAACTCGCCAATTTACTCCATATGGAAAAAGCCTCCTGTCGATGTATTTATTAAAGTATACATTTTTAATATTACCAATCCTGATGAGTTTTTGAAAGGAACAGAAAAACTTAAACTCGAAGAAGTTGGTCCCTATGTATATCAGTGAGTGAAACGTATATTATGTATATGCATGTACGAGCCAGTGATTATAAAAATGATCTATCAATAAGCGATATTATATTTTTGATTCTAAAATATTTTGACATTTGCATTGAAATTATTTAAAAATATTTTTCTCAAATTAACAAACAGAAAAAATAAGTATGCATGTGTGTGTGTGTGTGTGTGTGTGTGTGTGTGTGTGTGTGTGTGTGTGTGTGTTTGTGTGTGTAAATATATTTATTTTTGAAAAATTATTCTTTTATATGATTCTAAAAGAGTTTAAAGAATAAAAAAATATGTTCTTTTTTTTAATATCCCTAATGATTTACATTAGATTACCTTTAAAATCATCGACACATATATTATACCATTTGAATGAGTAGTATTTATATTTTGCTTATATGTTTAATGTATATATACAATTATAATGATTGATTGCAGGGAATTTTTAGAAAACACGAATGTAACATTTAACGATAATGGTACTATAACTTATATTCCAAGGAGGACTGTATTTTTTGTTCCTGAATTATCAAAGAGCGATCCCAAAAAAGATTTTGTTACCGTACCGAATATTCCGATGTTGGTAAGCGATAAAAAAAAGCACAATACATTATTAATAATATGTTTATTAAAATATTAATTATAGAGATTTAATTTAACAAAACATGTAGTAGTATATAAATTAATAATAAAAACATTTATAACGTTTCATATATCTCTAGTTAGACTTTATCAAAATTTGTTTTTTACTATAGCTGACGAGAGTCATATATAACTTTTTTTTTTCCATTATTGTATAATTCAAGGCAAAGTTTCTTACATTTATTAATTGGTATTAGTTAAGATTCGAATCGCAATACATTTTTACTTTCAACGTATCAATTTGTTAGAACTTTGACTTTATAGATATTACGAAAAGTGTTTAGATATAACGCGTGTTCAGTTAACTTTGAAGTTGAATTTTTATCGCAAATAAAATATTCTATCCATTTTGTAATCAATCATGTCAATATATTTCAGTCGGCTATAATATAAGATATATATATATATATATATATATATATATATACACTTACTACATATACCAATTTATATTTACATTTCAGGGCATAACATCTGCGTTGTACGATTCTGGATTTTTTATTAATTATCCTTTCACGCAATTAATCAATATGATTGGTAGCGAACCAATATTGAATATCACAGCTTATGATTATTTATGGGGTTACGATGACACCTTGGTCAAATTAGCAACCGACATATTACCATCTTATTTCAACTTTAGAAAATTTGGTCTTCTTGATAGAGTAAGTAATTTCGATATATATATATATATATTATATTACATATATATTATATATATATATATATAAATCAATTTTATATACAATTATCGATAAACTAAATTTTGTTTCTTTTACAATTTTTCAGCTATAACAAACAAACGCGAAATAAAAATCATATGTAAATTATGTATGAATGATAAATTATAACGCAGTAGAACATTTAAATATAACTTGTTCGTATCATAAACTTTGTTCATGATATTTAAACAGAGTAGTAAATATAAAAATGCAAGCAGATACAAATATAATTGCATGGCCGTGATCAATCAATAGAATTTCATTATTTTTTTATCATTCCTTACCACGAGAAGAAACAAGACATGCATAAGCAAGTAAATCAATTATTAGAGTACATATTAGCACACTGCAGTGACTGTCAAAAGTATATTCATATAAACGTTTGAACTAGATTATTTACAAATAAAAAACGATCTTTTTCTAGTTAAATTTTTTTTCGGAAAGGTGAAAAGAGAGGGGGTAAATCGAAGTTGAATATTTCATCAATTTTTCATCTATATATATGTACGTGCGTACTTTCACGAACTATTACTGTACATACATACATATATACATATACATATACATATTAGATAATGTTTGCACTTCGAACTATTACAGGTTTTAACGTTTGATACCTTTCACTAAAAAGTTTGCTATCTTTAGTGAATTTATTCTAATCGAAATTCATTATCATAAATGTTTATATGCAGTAAAGAAAATTATATAGAAAAGTAGATTATTTTTTTCTATCATTGACGTTCGATCAATAATTTATTTATTTATTCATTTATTCATTTATTCATTTATACTTTTATTTTGTTTGTTATTGATTCTTATATCTTCCTGCTTTTTGTTATTATCAATTTTCTGTATTGCGTTTCTTATCATCAACGAACATTATTAATAATGCAACAACAAATCTCTCATCATATATGGAATGTCTAATATAATTTTTAATAACGTGTTTGTAAATATATACACACATACGCACACACATGTACTTATTATACGTCAAGAAATAAACCTTTTTTCTACAGATGTACGACGAAGGTCAGAACATCATCAACATAAATATTCGTAAAAATGATGATATGAGAGATGAAAATGGGCGATATCTAAGTATCGAAACCTATAATGGAAGTCCTGGATTATCTAATTGGGGATATCGCGAGGAGGAAGATAACAAAACTTATCCAGAGTAAGTTTACATTAATTGTAAATTGGTAAAAATTAATTATTCTCGTAAACAAATTTATAAACAGAACTTTAATGATTTCTAAAATTCTACGGTCATAAATAGTATGAAGTAATAACTTATATCTATGCATATCTATAAAAATCAATTTCCTTTTTAAAATAGTTAAATTTGCAATGAAGATTGATGTATGTATGTATTTAAATATTTATAATAATGCGTACTTTTGATTTATAGAAATACAATATGTAATCGCATTCGAGGAGCTTCTGAAGGAACGATGTTTCCACCGAATCTGGACAAACGTGCTGTTTTTCGAGTTTTTCGAAAAGCATTTTGTAGAACGTTACCGATAGTATTTAAGAAAGAGGTTGTTACAGAGGACGGCATTCCATGTTATCTTTATATCATGTCGGAAGATTTTTTGGACCCTCCAAATGAAAATCCGGACAACGAATGTTATTGTCGCAAAATAAAAAAATGCCATAGGAAAGGACTGTCGGACTTGACGGCATGTTATTTTAGTAAGTTGAATAATTAATGTATATGATATTTTTTGTTTTTTTTTATGATTTTAAAAAATAATTATAAAAATGTTTTAAATGTCGAGGGCAATGTTATTAATAGTATATCTGTTAAATAAGAAATTCGTGATCTTTATTTTGGAAAAATAATTTTAACATCTTTTTTTTTTGCAGATATTCCTGCAGCTGTATCTTTACCACATTTTCTTAACGGTGATTCCAGTTTAATAAACGACGTGGAAGGTCTTCATCCAGATCCAGAAAAACACGCTACACAGGTTTTAATTCAACCTGTAAGCTATAATAATTAATCATATGTCTGTATTATCTAATAACGTTAAAAATATTTCGTCGTATACAATAACTACGTTATATATATATATATATATATATATATATATATATATATAATCTGTAGAAATATTTATACATACACATATATACATTTTCATTATTTTATTTTCAGGACATAGGTATAGCAGTGAAAGTAAACTCAAGAATACAAACGAATCTTGTGATGTATGATACGCAGTACAATTCAAAAGTCAAACCATTTAATAATATAGTGATACCATTATTCTGGACTGATTTGGTAAGTTTCTTTTTACTCGAATAATTTTACAATGTACTTATATATGTACGTTTATTTACAATTTAGAAAATTATCTTTTACGTGTATATATATATATATATATATATATATATATATATATATATATATACCAATGTTCTCTAATTTTTCATTCATAGATGATTCCATCTTTGAAGAGTGATTTGTTATTTCTAATAAAAATAATTGTTAAAATACTTCCTATCATGCAAACTGTGGTAATGTACTTCTTGATGATCATTGGCGTAACATTGATCACTTTATCGCTAACAGCATCTATTTGGAAATTTAATCAGCATCGAGAACAACAATTTGATTTTGATAGAAGGGATAGCGCAGATTTAAGGATACCTTTAGGGTATGGGCAAAACACGACTATACATATCTTATCGAATAATGAAAAGATCAAATCAAGATCGGATTTATATAGTTAATCGATAAAATTTACTTTTACTCATTTTCTAACATATAGATATGAAATAAGTTTTAATCATGTTGCACACATACACGTACATACACACACATCCGCGTACGCACATACATATACACAAAATAAAGTTTAAGATTTTTTACAAATATTTTTATAAATAAAAGTTTTGATATAAAAAAAAATTTTTTTAAATATAATATTCATTATATTTTTAAGTGACATTTTAAATGACATTAAATCCGAATCTTGTACCAAAATTAGATAGAATTAATTCGGTAGAAGAAAAAAGAACTATTAATTTTATTTTTGTATTATTATTATTATTATTATTTTATTATTCATTTTTATTATTACTATTATTGTTATTATTATTATTATATTGTTATTATTATTATTATTATTATTATTATTATTATCACTTATGAATGCAATATTATTTCAAGACTGGTCATGGGAAAATGATTATGACAAATATATGATTAAATAATTAAAATAAATACTTTACTAATAATACGATAATTTTGAAAATTATTTGAAATTTTTCATAATTTAAAATCAATTTTTCAAAATTATTTACACAAATAATATCTAATAAATATATAATTTATGAATAAATAATTAAAAACCCTATTTAATTTGTAAAAGTAAAAAGTATTTAATTTGTAAGAGAACAATTGTATATTGTATCAAAAATATGAACATTATGCTGTATTACAAAGAGTATGCAAGTTCAATTAAAATCTTCTTTTTTTTTGTACATAATTTCTGATTAAAATAAAATATTTTGAATGTTGCTAAAAAGTTAATCTTCTATGATCCAACAATTTATAATTCTTGGAAAAATATAAAATTGTTGGATTCATATTATTATTGATGTATAATTATTTTGACAATCATTAAATTATATATTCGGCATTGTTTAACTATGTAAGAAATATTTACAATATAATAAATACAAAAAAAATTAATTTTTTTTTTACAAATAAATATAATATTTAATATATATATATATATATCTGTTTCTTATATTATTTATATATATTGTATCATTTCGATCACATAACTAAACATCTTTTAACGCTTAATAGTTATAAAATATACACTTAATAATATCTGTATACTTATGAGTCTCATTATCAACAATAGAAATCTAAAACAATGTCATAAACCATCTATTTTGCGAAACACAAGTTCCATTTCAGGCCTGTTTTGAGCCATGCGATTAGAACACCATTTTCCTAATACTATGAAGTTGCTATATACTTGTTTATCTTTTTCTCCTGCTTTCTTATCAATCAATAAATGCAAATATTGATCTTCAACACTATCTATAAATTCTTTTAAAAATTTTTTTTGTGGTCTATTATCATCATAAGGCGGAAATCCTGTAGCTAATTCAAACAATACGATTCCATAACTGTATGTATCTATTTTCGTAGATAATTGTCTTCCATATAAGAAATCATCTGGCAGATATGGTCTTGTACCATGAATTCTACTCACCTAAAAAAAAGAAAAATAATTACAATTCTTAATTGGAATTTTTACTTTACATTCGTTAATTTTTTAATATATTACTTTCATAGAATCCTTTTCACCCTCTCTTGCCAAACCAAAATCTCCGATTTTAGGTTCCAAATTTTTATCTAGCAAAATATTTGCACTTTTAATATCGCCGTGAATTAAAGGTTTTTCTCCAATAGTATGTAAATATTGTAAACCACGTGCAGTGCCTTTTGCAATTTCATGACGTTGCAGCCATGACAATGGTCGACTTTTATGTTTTAAAAGTAAGTTATCTTCTAAGGAACCATTTTGCATCAATTGATACACAAGACAAGGTACTTGCCCATCTAAATTATACGCATATAACGACAAAATATTTTCATGCGGATAAGAATTTAATATTTCTATCTCTTTGAGTGATTGTTGAAGTTGAACTAAATAACTTTCATCAGAATTTGTCTTTTTGTATTCGAGTCTTTTAATAGCTACATTTGTATTTTTCCATGTACCTACAAAAATTATAAATTTTTACTTATGATTTTAATACATAATGCATTCTTTAATACAATTATACATTCAAATAACATTGAAATAAATAATTCTACCTCTATAAACTGTTCCAAAACCGCCTTTTCCCAATATATTATGTTTTAACCAACCATTTGTAGCAATTTCAAGTTCGTTATATGAAACACTTGGTAAAGTTGCTTCAGGCTTTAGTATAGGAAACTGAGATTTTTTGGAATTAGTTTTATCCTGTTGTAAAAGTGATAAACGATGTGCTAAGGAAGGTACAAGTAAATTATTTGAATTACTTGATGCAACTACAGACTGTAGATCATCCGAAGATTGATTTATTATTTTGTAAGATGCTTCTTTGGTATTTCCATCTAGAATCACTTTTCTAGCATCCGGTCTAGTTGAAATTCTTTGATTAAAATTCTGTGTACCAATCTTTAAATCTTTAGCATGTTTATTAACCTGTTGATTATTAGATATCCTCAAAGGATTCTTATTGTCATTATTTAATAAGCAATGTAATTTTGTATCTACAAATGACTTTAAAAACACCATTGATTCATAATGTTTCATTTTTGATAACAAAATAAACAGTTCTAAAATGGTATGATTTTGAAGGCCCCAATTATTTAATAACTCTTCCGTAGGACTTTTTTGTTTTCGTAAACTATAAATAACAGATATATCATACTGCATCCATTTACCTATAAATTATAACATATTAAATGAAAATAATCTAGCTAAAGTTAAATAAAATTTCTTTTATAGACACTTACCCGCAAGTTCTTCCCACTTATCATCTTTATCTAATATTTTACAAATTTCTAATCGTTCTAAAGCTGGTAATTGATAAATGTATTTAACATTTCTGACATTAATCGATGAAGTCATAGTATTCAAATATATTTATTATTATTTAACTTAAAAGAGAACAACACACAAATTACTTCGCTACTTTTTATTATCGGCATATAATATTTAATTTTGGTTATATTTTACTAAATGGAATTCCCACTGTGTCACGACATTTAACCAATGTTTGTGATTACGCGAGGAATTAATTCCGCAGAAGTACAGCAGAGGGCATTAAATTCACAGCGATATATATATATAGGCACCTACAAATCATTGGTGATCATTTTACCGACGTATACGAATCTATAAGGAACAGTAACGCCCATCGTGATAGAAAGTCGAACTAACGCTGTTTTAACAAATATGGAGAAGAATACGTTATCGAACGTTGATGCACATATCTGATGATTCTCATGAGCTCGCATAATATTAAAATTATAGAAAATATATTGTCTATGTATGTATAATTCTTTATTGTGATTTAAAAATTAATTTTACAAATACAGCAAAATGTCTTATATGTTATCACATCTTCATAATGGGTGGCAAGTCGATCAAGCCATTTTGTCCGAAGAAGATCGAGTTGTTGTAAGTTTTATATTATTTATTTATAATTATTAAATAAATATCGATGATGAAATTTCTTAAAATTGTCAATTTATTGTTTCTTTGTATTAAATTCTCTGTAATAATATTTTTGTTAGGTTATTAGATTCGGTCATGACTGGGATCCAACATGCATGAAAATGGATGAAGTCCTTTACAACATCGCAGAAAAGGTTAAAAATTTTGCGGTAATATACTTAGTTGACATCACAGAAGTTCCTGATTTCAACAAAATGTAAGTTTACTCGATTACTAATTATTTCAACAATTATATTCTTGTAACAATAAAAGAAAACATCGGGCGTAAATCATTTTTTAGGTACGAGTTATATGATCCTTGCACAGTTATGTTTTTCTTTAGAAATAAACATATAATGATTGATTTGGGTACAGGAAATAATAATAAAATTAATTGGACTCTGGAAGATAAGCAGGAAATGATTGACATTATTGAAACAGTTTATAGAGGTGCAAGGAAAGGGCGAGGTTTGGTTGTTTCACCAAAAGATTATTCTACAAAATATCGATATTGATTTATCCAATAAAGTTACTTCTTTAAAATATAAAAACTATTGTTTTATATTAAAACGTTGAATTAATTGAGTGTACTTCACAGTACAGTTTGTATATAATCTGTAAAACAACAGAGTTGCATAAATGATAAAAAGTTATAGAGAAATATATATATATATATATATTTCTTGTATTACATTTTTATAGTATTTTTTTAATAACAATAAAAATCTATAAATTAATGCTTTTACACTTGTATAATATCATAGTTACAATTACAATCAATTACCTTAAATATTTCCTTATAAATAATTCCTTATAAGTAGTCTGTATATGTGATAAAGCATGCTTTTAATATTATAAATGTCATTGATGGCTAGTTTACAATATGTACATAAAAGAATTAATCAAAGAATTAAAGTAATTTTCCCACATTTGCTTTATAGATTATGCTTAAACATGTCTCTTTTAGTCTCATTATTATAATGTTCTGTAAAAAAAAAGGATATACTCCATTATTTATTTATAATGAATTAGAATGTATTTAATGCTTTAGCTTAAGTTGCTTACTTTGGTCTGTAAAATTGTAATTTTATAAAAATTTGTCTTTCTGAGTTGTATATAATTCATATTCTGCTTATTAAATTCATTACACAATTGTTTTGATCAATTTTGTGTTCATTAAGTCAAACATTGACAAGGCATATTTGTTGATATGCAAGAATAAAGTAAATATTGCAATCTCCTAAATAAGATGCATTATCAGTATTAAAAAAATAAAGTTAATTTGTTTTTCTTCAGTAGTATATAATATAAATATGGTCTGAATAATAGTTTCATAATAGCAAATAAAATATCTGTTGCAATCTACATATGTGAGAAAGTCACATACATGTTTCAAGATTTACTGTAAGGCTGCCATCTGAATTAGTTGTCTCACTCGCACTTTTGGAGTTATTATCATACATTGGATCCATAGGAGGTGGTTTATCTGCATTATAAAAAAAGCTTAATGTTATGTTTGTTTTATCAAAGAGTCTTAATTACTTACTATTACTTTTAAATAACTTACATGTTTTCAAAAAATATGGATTTTTAAGCACCTGCATTATACAATTATATATGTAGGTATATTGACTCTAAAATTATAAAAAGATGTTATCAAAGTAATTAATCTGTTACATAGACACAATGATTTTTTCCATAATTTTTAATTGTTTTGCATACCTCTCTTTGAACCATATTTATTCTATGATGTCTTAATCTATAGACTGTTCCAAATACATCTAATTTTCTATTATCTCTAAGATATTGTAAAAGTATATCAATTGCTATTAAGGTACCTGTTCTACCAATTCCTGCACTAAAAAAATATATTTACATCATTAATACATTATTTTTGTATATATTATTCTAGAAAAAATAATATTGTTCTCTAATATCAATATATAATAATACCTGCAGTGAATAACAACAAAACCTTTATTAGTGCCTATATTACGACGCATAATTTGACAAAAATTAATCATTGAATCAAAATCCTCTGGAACATCATGATCTGGCCAATCTTTAAAATGGAGATGTGTTATCGTTTTTTTTTTATTTTCCTATAAGAATGAACTAGTTAACATATAACATAACACAAATATAATAAAAATAATTTCTATTAAATAGAAACCTTTTGTAATATTAATGTCCTTTGAGTGTATGTTCTAAAATCTAATTCGCTTGTACATCGTATAGTTATATTTTCATATCCAAAAGTTTCTCTAATTGTTGGATAATATTGATGACATTTTATCTGGAAAATAATGTATAAAAATATTTTATCCTAATAATTATCAATTTATTAATATTATTTGAGATAATACATACTTTACCCTTCTCAACTAATTGAGTTAACATAACGATAATATTTATTTCATATTGATCTATCATTCTCCAAAAATCATATATTGTATCTTCTTTCGGTCCTTGACAAGCTATATATTCATCCTCCCCACTATAACCCTATCATATAATTTATATATTATAATGTATATCAAATTTATAATTTCCTAATTTACTTACTTTTATAAATGAAGCATTAATATAATCGGTGTTAGGATCATTATCAATTACTTCTAATTTTACTCTTGAGAAATCATCTGTAAGCATAAAATATGAAATTAATATGATTTATATATAGAATCATTATCTTTAAACGAAATATGATCCATACATGGTAGAATATCTGAATATCGATTTTTTTTTCTATTAGCTTGCAAGCAAGCAGTATTTGTTGGCATTTGCAGATCCACGCTTAAAGTTTGAAGCAATCTGAATTCATTGCTTAATTTACCAGGATTGTCAATAAGTTCTTGGCAATGTGCAAGAAATTTTTTTCTTGTAAATGGGGTAGGTAATGGTGACCCAGGCATATCAGAATTTAAAACTTGACGAAATATTCTGAAATGACAACAATAAATTATCTTATTTATTAATCTAGAATTTTTCATAATTCAAGTCATTAATCATAATGAATCAAATCATTAATCAGAATTTATTACACAGAATCTTATTTGAATATATCCAATTGCAATGATATAAATTATAATAAATAATAATCATTAATATCATACAATCAAATGTATTCAAATAAAAAAAATAATGAGAAAATGATTCTCAAATTGCAGTAACAAATTCTAATACACGCACTTTATCCAAAAAAAATATGACTTTCTTCGCCAAGAGTTCAAAGCCATAACTAAATATAGCGACTTAACTGTAATGAAGCTATAACACTACTTGTATTACTTTATTTTAAATACAATCATGATAAACATATCTAGTGTAACTAATTATGATTTGGTGGTTAACCATCACTTTTTGTAACTGCTGTACGTGAAGTGACACATACTCTGCATTCATGACAAATGCATTCAGTAACCTTGGTTCTTATAGCTATAACATCCTTCTGAGTCACAGAATAAATATTGATTATTTCTCACAAATGTATAACTGACCAATGTGACTAACTATATGTGTATTGAATATCTTTACATTAATTAAAAAATAATTATTTAACATTTTCATATTAGAAAAGTTCTAAATTATTAAAAGACTATACAAATAAAATAAAATAAAAAAAAAAGAAAAGAATTTGAACTTACGTATACGGAGAACATCTTCGTACAAGAAGCATCATTGTTGTCAAAATTCCCAAGAATAAAATTCCAAGCACAATTCCAATTACAACGCCAACGTTCAACTCTGCATCTATAATGTGTATGACATTCTGTAGTCAGAATAATAAATAAGAATGTAGCGCATAGCTTTTGTTCTATTGCGACATCTGTTTAATACGAACTTGTTTTTATCGAAAAAACAGGCGAATCCCTGAAACCTTCGGAAGTAAATGCACGCATTCTAACATCATACCATGTATCTGATTTAAGTGGCCCATTACAATACAATTGTTCATCCGTATTAGATGATATTTCTTTACAAGCTGTATCTTCACCAAGTACATACTTTACTGCTTTTATGTGTCCGTAGTTAACAACGTAATTTGCTAAAATGAATACATAAATATTTATGAATTATATATTTAAGCAAAGATTTTTTTTTTTCTTTTTTCATTTATATTTTACTCACGAAAAGGAGACCAATGTGATCCAGTAGCTTGATAAACTATAGAGAAATCATTATTCATGGATTCCTCCCATGATGAAGTATTTGGCCATGTCTGCTCAGTCACTTTAAATTTAGTCTTTGAACCAACATTGAATCCTTTTCTTGAAATCATAATAGCATAATATTTAATTGTACCATTATCATCAGAAAATAATGGAAGCAAAATGGTGACTGATGTAGTAGATCTGCGTGCTTTATATGGATCTATGCTAATTGATTTTATATATTCTTCATTAAGTTCTGGTGGAACTGTAATAATAAATTATATCATAAATATATATTTGTATAAGTTGAAAAATCAATGACTTTTCATGCATTATATAAAAATTATTAGTAAACATGTGTCTATAATTGATAATTTAAAAAATAAGTATATGGGACAAGAATGAAATACATACTCTCAGCAGGATATGAAATATCACAACTTGCTGATAAACCCCAAGTTTCAACATTACTAACTTTAGCTGATATATTAAATGTATAATTATATTCTGGTTTTAGTGATGAAAGATACATTGAATAAGTTTTCTCCACAATATTACTATAATTTTTCTTAACAGAAAAAGTATGTGGATTATAACCCTTTCTTGTACCATGCACCAATACAGAGAAAGACTCAATTTTTCCATTTAAGGGGCATGGTAAACCCCATGTTAGATTAACAACATTATTTTCATTTTCTTTAATAACACATGAAATATTAGAAACGATTCCTGGAACTAAAAAAGGTTTATACATTATAATCTATTGAAATTTATAAAAAGTAATAAAAAATATTATATAAAAGATACCTTTTGGTAATGTTAGAAATGTTATCAATGTACTATCATTACTCCAACCTGCAGCAGTTCTAGCTTTAATACTTGCAGTATAATTTGTATATGGTTTTCCTTCTAAATATTTAAATGATGAATCAGTAATATTTCTAATGGTAACATTGCCAAAAATATCATTAGTACACCAGTCTGGTCTTTCAAAAAGTGTATTCCATGTAATTATTATTTCAAACTGTGTCACTATTCCTGGTAGACATTTAGGATTCTTCCAAACAAAAGTAAATTGAGTATCTGTTATATTTTCTACATTAAGAATGGGTGGAGATGGTACTGAAAAAAGAAATAATAATATTATAATATTCTATATCTGTGCTATACAGAGTAATATGCATTTCTAAATAATATTTACTATCTTCTAACGTTGTAACATTTACTGGTTCACTTAATGAACTGTTCCCTGCCTCATTGACAATAATTCCCTGGCATGAATATGTTGTATAAGGGCTAAGATCTGTCACAGTTATATTTTCAGACATAGGTAATATTATACGTTTATCCAAGCGTTTTTTAATTTCCCCTGATTTTGGTGTATAACCATGCCCATTGATTTTCACATAATTACACATAACTACTAAAGATTTTAAAGTACAATTATTGTTTGATACCTTTTTAATACACCATGTCATTGATATATTATAGATCCCACATTTATTTGCATGTAATATAGGAGATTCTGTTACTACAAAATTAAAATAAATTCTATATAATTATATGACCATGTGATTTAATAAGCAAATTTTTAATGTCACTGTGTTACATACTACTTTTATCTGTTTTTCCCTCTATAGTAGCTAATGTTCCATTTAAAGATAATTTATTAACTGGAATAACATGAATTATGTAGGAAGTACAAGCATGCAAATCCTTGATAACTACCGATGTATTTGTGGTACACATGTTATAAAAATATAACCACATGTTAGATATTGTAATACAATATTTTTGGACACATTGATTGCCAATCATTGGTGGTAGCCAGTGAATTCTTAAAGCAAAATCACCAGGTTCTGCTTTCAATGACTGTGGTTCACTTGGTGCTACGAATAAGTTATATTGATAGTATTTATATTTCTGTATGTATGTATGTATATATATATATATATATATATATATATATATATATATATATAAATTATGTAATCATACAGTACATAATCATTTTTTTCATTTAAAATTATAAAATATCTTACTTATTATTCTTGTCACATATGATATACTTGTTCCAGTTGATTCTGTAGATGATGAAGATATTATTTTAATAGTATAAATATATTCTGTACAAGGTTCAAGACCAGATGTAATATAGCTTGTAGCATTTGTAACATTAACTTTTGTATTATTTTCATTGCAAGAGTTTTTAATGCATTGTATGACCTTATAATAATCAATACATTTAATATATTTTTCGGGAGGATCCCACGTCAATTTCACGCCAATATCGTTCATATCTTTTATCTCAACATTATTAAATTCATTAGTACGTAAATTTTTGACTCCTTCGATATAGGTAACTAAAATATAAATACGTGCATTGGTCAATTTTAAAGTATATAATAAAGCGTCAAATGTATATATATATATTATAAACTATACTCACGATTAGAACTCGTCTCTATTGTTATATTAACACCATTTGATTTATTATTTCCTGCGATTACAAACACCTTAAACGTGTAAGATGTACATGGATTAAGTCCGGTAATGTTGTACGTTATATAGGATAACGTACTCGTTATATCTTTCGATTGTTTAATTTCATCATTTGAATATGTTTCAACAGTATAATTAATAAGAATATTGTTTATAGGTGAACATGGCGCCATCCAAGAAATTAATATTCTTTCAGTATCAACTGTTTCTACCTTCAAACGCGTTACTTCTTCAATTTCTAAAACTATATGAAAATGTATTTCTTCTCTTTTTTTATTTAATTTTTTTTATTTTTCTTTCGAAAATTCAATAAATATCTCCATATTTCGTATTATAGTTTATAAATTTAATAAATGAAATATTCAACATACTTTTTTTTCTCCAAATAAATAATTGTAAAAATTTTAAAAACCGATAAAATTTGATTTAAAATTTGAAAAATCCGATAAAATTTAAAACAATGCTTCTCAACCTTTTATACTTCACATAATTTCTGGAAATGTATTTCTAAGTAAATTTGGTATATAGTTCATGTAGATAGATAAAGCTATAGTTATAATATAATGACGGAAATGAAATTATATATATATATATAATTATATATAATATAATATATAATATATGTATAATATAATATTATTTTAGTATAAACTATAATACAATATAAAAACCAAAAAAATACATTTAGACATAGATATTTTTTGCAAACTCACCCATTCTGTTTGACACGTTTGATTGTTCGCACAGATCGAAACGAGTTTCAAATAAATCGTTATTAAATTTTTGTAAAAAATTCCATTCATCGTATTCCACATCTTCGTATTTTTCGGATGGAATGGAACTTTTTGTAAGCGCATTAATGTCTCCTTCCGTTTTATTATTAGATAAATTTTCGTCCTTATCGAAGGAAGAGTATTCTTGAATAACATTCGATATTATTTCAGAATTTGCATTTCTTTCATGTGTATCCTCCTCTCCGAATACGTAAAAAATTCGTAAAATGTAAAGCAACAATTGTAAACGTTTTTTTGATATCATCTCTTTCAACTTGCTATCTGTATTATATTTAAAAGAAATAAAAAAGATATATATATATATATTTATTTTTGTATAATCAATATATTATACAATATATGTATATCGTATTAATATATCTTTTGCATTGTACATTTTACGTGTTAGTTTTATTTATTATTATTATTTCGCATTTAACGATGTTTACCAATGTTGTTATTATTATATATTTTTATTAATGATCAATTGGAAAATAGTGTAACATTAAAAAGATTAATTTTATATTAATAAGATACATATTCTGCTGATGAACATTCAACATCGTTAACAACAAAGATAGAAAACCATTCACGAAGAAACAGTTGTTTATCACGGGATGTAACCGATGCAGGATATAACTCGTTATAACGCGATAAAATCATATGTCAGGATAAAAATGTGAAAGAGAAAATATCTACATCGTTCTTTTCTTACCAGGTTTATACTTGTAATCGAAAGATACGGTAGATGATAGATAACGATTAAAAAAGTAAGCAAACATATAAAGAATAAATATATAAACCAGATTTCAAGTAGTCAGTGAAATTTATCATATTACTATTTTTATTAAGAAATAGATATATATATATATAATTATTTTTTGTATAATTAATATGTTATAGAATATATGTATATATGTATACATATTATACTATCTGTATTATATTAATATATATATATATATATATATATATATATATATATACACATAGATATTCATCAATCTTATCTAATTATTTGAAATCAGAAATCTATTGAAAATCCGATTATCGAAATTTGAAATCGATATTTGATAGACTAAACAAATTTTTGATATGCACAAAGAAAAATAAAGTTATAAAAATTAAAAATTATAGGAGAGTTCGGAATTTGTAATATTAAATTAGTTTATAACATTTAAGTCGAGCAATGAATTTTTGTAAAGTTCGAATATTCTTTTCTCTTTTCTCTCTCTTTCTCTCTCTCTCGTTCTCTTTCTGTTAATATAGTAAAGCTTATTATTTCTATCGTATCAACTTGCCTTCATAACTCGATCGTTAGATCCAATCAATGTGTTTTGTTTTTCTTTCTTTCTTTCTTTCTTTTTTTTTTCTTTCAATAAACACAATAAATACGAATTTCACGTTTTACACTTCGCGCAAATCTCAGCATTATATTCCAATAAATAGACTGTCATCGACATAATTGGTATTGACTCGAGAAAATTCCAATGATTACTAATATTTCAAGAACGTGAAACTTTAAAAGCGTTATGGCTTCCTGATACTAATCATTGTTCAACTCACTCATTGACAATCTTTCTCGTTATGTTGCCTTTGCTGTCCACTGATATCGCTGATAAGAACGTCCACTCTCACTCAAAGTGACACTTCGTGATCACTTTATTGATCAAACATAAACTACTATAGATTTTTTCAACGATCCAAGATATTTTTATATTTTTATTAAAATATACATTCTTTAGTTATTTCAGTGATCAATAATTAATATTCAACAAAAAAATGTGCATTTTTCTATTTCGCGATCCTACTATTTTCTTCTTTGTGATCGACGATCAATTCTTCTTTTTTCTTTTTCACATATTTATATTTATCATTTAATCAATATAATTCATATGTATAATTGATTTTTTTTTAACTCATAATGTGCATTTTAATTTCCTTATTCATACTCGAACGTATTGAAAGAAAAAGAAATTTTTTATTCGCTATTCATATATATTGTTAATATAAAATCAATAATGTTAACACGTATCAGAGGTTACTATCCTCAAAAGATACATTTATATATAATAATAGTAATAAGGATTCTAGATCAAATGGGAGCATGTAGATAAAATAGTATTTATGCTGGGGGGAAAGGAATTGACTATAGTTAAAGGTTATGATTGGTGAATGATGAGGTAAAAATGGGCGGATTTTAGAGGTAGTGGGATAATTAGCAAAGTGATAAATTTAGCTGTGATTGGTGGAAATACAAATTGTGATGGAGGGAGTAAAAATGGGCGGAGTTTAGCAAAGACGCGATATGGTAATTAAGTTATATCGAAATCTTCCTTATCGCCGACGTCGGAATCTTCTTTACCGATACCATTGGAAACTTTTTATCGACAACTTCACAAGCACGTGGGTGGATACGAATGAGATAATACAAGAGAAATCGCGAATAGTAATGACTTATATATTTTAAAACAATTTTTATTATTTTTTATCTTACAGTTAAATTTATATCCATCGAAAGATATCGATAAAGATTTCAATATCGTCAATAAAGATGATTCTGATTCATTATCCCATTTTTTATTAAACTACCCCTTCACGAACCACTACCTCTAAATCACATCCATTTATTCTTATCCGACACTCGTGTTTCCACCAATCATAATATCTAACCACTTCTTTTCCCTAAATATTTCTATCTCACCCCCACGTTATAATTTTATTCAGAAATTCTATTGCGATAATATATATTGCTATTTATTACCTGTAAAATTTCCATTTCATTCCTCGATTTTTTCCATTAGGATATTATCCATCGAAAGAATAATTTCACGGTAAAAGTTCAAAATCGTCTTGAAGTAAAATAATTAATGATAATAAATGTAGATAATGATTTATAACAGAAATAGAAAGAAAAATAAAATGAAAAAAAAAACAATAACTATTAAAATATCGTAAATAAAAACGTAGTGTGGTATGTATCTTGTCGCTAGGACACACTCGAACAGACTAGTAGCATTGCTGATGGGACAACGGTATACGACACCATGTGCTTCTTCAAGAGCCTCCCAGGAGTCTCAAGAGCAACCCTTATAAAACTTGTCAAAAATAGCGTAGCTAGCTTTTGAATGGTAGACCTGCGCCTTTGTGGAGCTGCACGTGCACACCAAATTGCCCTTAGAAATCTCTAGCAGGTCATTTTTCTCTAAATACAAGTCGCAGGTATCTGGATTTTGTTTTTTATTTTTATTGGCAACTACTTTTAAGGATATCTTCATAAAAGCGATATTTATTTCCTGCCAAATATTTTTCATTGAATTGAAACGCATTTATTCGTTCATATCTTGTTTTTTTGTCGTAACTCTTTATGTCGTATCTCGAATTTCGTTTAATTTTTCGAGAGTAGTGTAAATAAGAACCGTAAATGGAACACATGGTGACAATGTGTCATGCTCTTAGTTTTCTGCTATTAAAGTAAAACGTTATAGACAAACGGATACAGGTTCTTGACTTAGCCTTTCTATGTTAGAAAAAATTTGGGTTTATAACTTAATTATATGTAACAAACAATATGTATATATTTTTTTATTTGTTTTATTGCATTTTATACCCATCGTGTATAAATATTAATAATTTATTAGAATAATCTCTGAGGAGGCCCCATGGAAGATTTGATGTGCAAAGAACGTACGTTTTGCCAATGCTTTTTCAACAATGAAACTAAAAAGTTGATTGACAAATGTACATTTTGTACCAATTCGTCTGGAGTCATTTCTACGTGTCCTACTGCCACTGATAAGCAAAGTACCTATTCGAAAATAAAGGTTCTTATTATAGAAGAGAATATATGAAAATTATATTATTATTTATTATTAATATTAATTAAAGTTATTACGTTATACGTATATATAATTTACCTTTTTCATTTGAAACTTAATCGTAGCTTTTACTTCATCAATTTTTGCGACCATGGATTCTTGGTGAGAGAGAAGACCAGGGAATTTACCTGCCTTATTCAGACCAGGACCCAGCAAACGTGGAATTTGTTTGATCAAAGATTCACTAGCCAGAAATGCGTCGTATTTCTTTGCTGTTAAAGTGATAAACCTCATTAGAATATTGATATGTTGTGTTTCTATGTATTTATATTTATATTATTTCGTGTCTACACAAATATTTATCCAATTTCAGTAATATTAATATATACATAAATTGAATTCCTCATAATTAACAATATTATTAAAAATTTTGTATCTACACACATTGAGGAGCAACATGGAAAATCACATTGCCCTCACCCGGTGTAGAATTTTATTCTCCTTCCTTTCGACGACCACCAATATTAGAAATAAGAATTAATGATGGTGCTTTTGGGAAGGTATGTATATACTATAGATAGAAGATAATTTAAATATCTCTATTAATTTAGAACAAAACATTTACTGTAGTATAATAGTAAAACTAAAAAAAGCCTGATATTGTACCTAGTTTCTTTACAAATTTCTTATTCTTGTTCAACTTTTTCAAAGCTTCTGCATCCATGTACGGGATGTTGTTTGCTTTGGCTTCATCACAATGTTGTTGATCACCCAATACGCATACTTGCATCTTTGGTCGAGGAATGTTCTTTAACCTGATAATGATAATTAATATATGCATACAAACTAGATAATAATTTGTAAAGTATTATAAAATATTTATCAAAATAGATTTATTATTTTATAATTGAATTATTTATTAAATTGATTATATATAATAATAAAATTGCATAATATCAATATTCTCAGTAAAATTAGAATTTCAACAGCATAGATTTGTAGATCAGATAATACATGCTTAAATAGCATCATTGAATATTGATTAATGTGCATAAAATTTGAAAATGCCACCACGTTTTATATGAACTTACCGGAAGGATCAAGAAACATGATCCTAGAATATATATATAACGGTACAATACCTCCCCAGTTTTTTAAGACCCTGGGTAATGGTCCGCCAGGCGAAAGCCTAGCTTCCTGATCATTAATGAAGTGACCTTTTCGTGTTTTATAAAATTAAATTGTTTTTTAATACATAATAATTAAACTCCGAAAAGAACCCTCATAGTCAGGTTAAAACATACTTGACGGTGCCTGAGAAACGCTTATCCTTTTGTGGGTCATAATTCTTCAGTCCGATTTGTAGTTCCACCGTTTCCAGAAAGTTCCTCTTCTTGTCCTTCGAATTTTGAAGTACTGCATTAACGCATTCATAGAGAGTATCACGCGATACTTTGGACCTATAACGTAGAGGTTATAATGCAAAATAGTACGCTATTTTAATTTATAAGAATAAATTTTTTCTTCTAATTAGCAATGAATAAAAGAAAATTTGATTTTTCTCACAAATATGTATTCTAATATTCTCGTTGAAAAGTATCATTGGTAATTTATGAAGTAATATGGATCAACAATTAACTGACTTTAAAAAAAACGTGATGCTTAATAATTAGTTTTCTAAATAACTTTCTTAGAAAAAAAAATTAAACGCACTAATAAATCAATACGTATTATATTGTTTTTTTTATAAATATATTTACAAGCAAATGTTACGGATTAATATGATATAGAAAGATAAAAAACTCACGTCATTTTGCAAAAGCAAATAGGACTACCGTAGGTGTTCGACTGTCCTTCTCAAGAAGTAATACCGGAAAGAAACACTACGTGGCTCAAGCAGTAACTTCAGTAACGTAAAGTAATAAAAGTATTAGATGGTTAACTCATATTCAAAATTTAATTTAAAAACATAGAATAAAGCATATAAGAAAGGTTTATAAAGTTTCACATCAATCCAAATTTTCTATTATTCGATATTTTTGATACCAATAATCATCTTAAAAAATGAAAATAATGTTGTGATTTTAATTTAAATTATAATTATTTTTTTGTTTCATAAAAATGTATTTGTGAACGCATTTGTTAATTTTGTATTGTTTCACTGTTTACATTATAGAAAAAAAGACATTTGGAAGATAGAATTTTGTTGTTTAATATTTCTTAATATTAAAAATTGATTTATATATAAATTAATAAAAGATTAATATACATATATATATAATATTTAATTAACAATAATTTTTTTGTTCCAAGTATCTGTATAATTTTAATATCCAAGGAAAGTGATAAATATATTTTTTATTACAAATGTTTTGTACATTCGACAATAGTTTATAAACCGATGTATCAATCTACTGTAACTACACTATATATAAATGTATTATTATTATTACTGTGTTATATGAGAAGAGTTGATAGCACAGTTCATGACAGATAAGACACAAAGTAAACTAGATTCTAATTTGAGAAACTTTTATAATAAATTCATTATACGATCGTATATAAATATTTTTTTAAGAAAGTGTTAGTTTCTTTCGTAGTAATGTTTCAAATGTACAAAGAAATAATTTTTTAATGAACAATAAGAATAAATAATAATAGTAAAAAAATTTATCTTCAATGAAGATTAAAGAATATAAAACTGTAATAATTACAAAGTAATAATACTATGGTAATAAATCGATAAGACAATAGTAAAAATATGTTTATTATTAATAAGTATAATTTTTTTATGACTAAAACCTTTTTTAATTTATAACAAATCTTTTATTTACAGTTTCAAAAATGTGTCCTGCTCTTTTGGAAAATGAAGAGCGTTGTTTGGGTGGGATGACATTTTTTGCTCAATGTCATCCAGTTGAAGTATGTGGCAGTAATGGCCTTCCGTTAACACCCAATTCTATAACTATTTATGGCAAATCTCAATTTTTAAAAACTATATGTCATCCAAATTTATCAGAATATCTTGATATTATTAGAAGTAAACATGGTATCGTATTTAATTTCTAGATCATACAATTATTTATTGTTAATCAGTGATACAATCGGTCTTTTATAATTTACAGAAAGAATACTAGTAGTTTCTGAATATAATGGAGAACCTTTAAGTAGTAAAGAAAATCTACATGTGAATGATATTGTAAAGATTGCGTTCCAATGTCTATTAGGTTTACGACAAATGAATGATTTAGGTTTAGTTCATAGACACTTGAGTCCAGATAATATACTAATAAATAAAACTGGAAATGTACAACTATATAATTATGGATTATATTATATGACCGATGGAGGAAAAAATGTATCTTTTCCAATTGGGTATGTCTAGTGAAAATATTATTATGTATTAGAATAGAATTTATTGTGTTTTTCCAGGTATCCAAAATATACAGCTCCAGAAGTATTTTTAAGTAGTGGACTCAGTGGTATGAAGGTTGATTCTTGGTCTCTTGGAATAATAATTGCCGAACAATTATTGAAAAAACAAATATGGTCTGGAGTGAAGTTATCGCAATGCCTACGAAAAGTTCTCAGTCTTATACACTGTGAAACTTCTGTATTTGAACGTCTCGCAAGAGAACATAATTGCTTTGATATTTATGAGGTATCGAAATATATATGCATCATCATGTTAATGCAATACTAGAGAACTTTATTTATTCTATTATTTAGGAATTGTCTTCAGAAATAAAAGAATTTGTTGATTCTTGTTTGCAAGTGCATTCATCAAAACGTAAAACACCAGAGGAGCTACTACAATTGCCATTATTTATAGATCTTTTAATGCAGAATGAACAAGAAAAAGAAGAAAGTCAATATAAAAATGTGATTGTTAGAAAAATGAACGAATTATATTATCTCTGGCAATTAGCAGGAGGAGATATTACAGTAGAATTAAAAAAACAAGGCCTCATTAGATCAAGACCACCTATTTTATCTATACCTAAGTAATGTCAATATCAATGTATATAATTGTCAACATATATATATATAATCAAAAATTATTTCAATTTTAGAAATACAACTGAATGTATGTTTACTTACAGTTTAGTAATATTATTAGGACAAATATTTGGAAGAAGAGATACAGCTGGCTTACTTGATCTTAGAGTTGTTAAAGTTCCTCTAGATACTTTACATCAACGCTTGTCTCATATTCCATACACTGCTAATTATCCTTGGTTAACTCCTGAGTAAGTATTTGGTTTATACGATACTTCTCTGTGTTCTTTCATGTTAGGAAATAAATAATAATTAAAATTTAACAGAATGCGTGTCCATGCGCAGGAAGATTTAACAAGCGCTGCATCACAGTTACCATTGGTAATAAGAGAAAGAGATACAGAATATCAATTTTATAGATTGGTTTTATATGACAGACTCTTGCAGGTAATTTTTAAGTAATGAATGTATATTATTATGATCTTAAATAATGATATTATATTATGAATATAACTTCATATAGATCTTTCCACTTACACGAGAGGCAATTATTAAAGAAGCACATAAAGATATTCCACCACCAGTTCGTGGAGCTGTCTGGGCGGCTTTACTTGATATTACTGGTGATGTTCAACAACGGTATGATATGATTGATAAAGAAACACCTACACATACAGATAGACAGGTAATGAAATATATATCTCATGTAGGTGGACTAACAAACTTTTTCTTCTCTTTTTTCCTTCTTCAAAGAAAAATGTAATAAATTTTTATTATCATTATTTCATAAAAAACATTTGTTAGATAGAAGTAGATATACCAAGATGTCATCAGTATAGCGAATTATTATCATCTGGTGCAGGACATGAAAGATTGCAGAGATTATTAAAAGCATGGGTTAGAAATAATCCACATTATGTATATTGGCAAGGGCTAGATTCATTAACAGCACCATTTCTTTATTTAAACTTTAATAATGAAGGTATTTAATTAGTTTTGTCATATTATCACTTTTTAACAATAAATTAACTATACATGTATATACGTATATATATATATATATATATATATATATATAATTTTAGCAAGAGCATTTGAATGCTTATCTGCGTTTATACCAAAATATCTCCACAAGTTCTTTTTAAAAGACAACTCTGCAGTAATACAAGAATATTTAGGAAAATTTTCTCAAATTATTGCATTTCATGATCCACAATTGGCAAATCATTTGAAATCTATTAATTTTGTTCCTGAATTGTTTGCTATACCATGGTTTCTTACTATGTTTTCACGTAAGTCTTTTACGTATTTAACTAATAATTTTTAATCTTATTTCTATTAATCGAATATTGTATGTTACAGATGTATTCCCATTACATAAAATATTGCATTTGTGGGATAAACTTTTACTAGGAGATTCGTCATTTCCACTTTTAGTCGGATTAGCAATATTAAAGCAATTACGTGATTCTTTGCTTACATCAGGATTTAATGAATGTATACTTTTATTCTCTGATCTTCCTGAAATTGACATAGAATTATGTGTAAAAGATTCCATGACTATGTATCAAAATACACCACCTAGTATAACATACAGAAAGCATCAATTTAATAGATTAAAAGTATAAAAATGAAAATATATGTAGATTGTATCGTGTGTTCTTTTAAACTTTTATTATATGTTTATTTTAAATGTTAGGAAATGAATTGGACAGATCCTGAACCCGGAACGGAAAAAATGCCAAGGATAAGTGTAGATGATTTTTTAAATCTATTAAATAATACTCCTGAAAAAGTAATAGCTGTAGATGTACGAAATAACATACAGTAAGTACATTAACGAATAAATATAGAATATATATTTTACAATATAATGTAATGTCATTCGTATTAATATAAAAATAATAATTTCATTAACAGATTTGAAAGAGGAGCTGTAATAGGAAGTATTAATATTCCTTTCACAAGTGTGCAACTTTCTCAAACGAATATTGATACTCTCGGACCTCATGCTAAACCTCTTGTAGATAATAAAAATTGTATAGTTGTTATTATAGGACCCCATGATCAAAATAATGCGCTGGTAAATATATAAAAATTTTATAGATATTATATAAAAATGATTGATATATATATAGTTTAATTATAATTCGAATTTCATTAATCTTTTTAGTTCGCGGATTTTCTTGTAAAATGTGGTGTAACGGGAATATGTTCTTTACAAGGTGGCATTTATGCCTTACGAACAAAATCTCCAAATATCATAGTAACTATACGTTAAATACATCTATGAAACATATATTCGTATATTATATGAAAAATGTAAGATCGTAAAAAAATATCCTTTTATGAAAAAATATTATCCGATTTATAACAATCTAAAAAAAAATTACATATAATTTGATTTGTTATTAAAGATAATGTTTGAATTATTTGTATTCTCTCCCTGTATGAATATGCTTTTATTGTGTTTATTTGTACTATAGTTGCCATAGTAACTGAATCAAATCAAAAGATTCACATGTGTATATGTATGTTACATTCATATGTAAAAGTTAGTGTATACAGATTATTGTCAAGGATAGGACATGGATATTCATTGTTAAAACTTTAATATATAAAGAAATTCATGTGAATCTACATTAATGGATGAACGAACGATGTCGCCAAATATTAACACATGGATAAAGAAGTGTATAAGAAAGGAATTTGACAATGTAATTAAGGATAATTTAGAGGAAAATCAAGATTCTTCAGAAATTGCTCATAGAATTATACATTCTAAAGAAATGCAAGTTTTAATAAATTCTATGAAAATGGCAATTATTGAACACAATTCAGATTCAAAATCTGATAACATTGCAACAATGGAATCTCATCCTCGGTCATCTGCCTCTTTTGTGAGTGATTTAACTGTAGAAGAATGGAATTCTCCAAAAAACATTGAAGATCAATACAATTATATCATAGATAAAATAAGTTCTGATAAACCTGTACATGTAAGATTAGCAGGCTATGAGATATTATTAAAAAGTGATTTGACAAATGTAACAACTATCTCGCAGTGGGATATCCTTCAAAATACTTTAAAAGATGGTCTCATGGGTGAAAATCGAGCTATATTTGAAGTTAGTTTACAAGTCTATGCTAGGTTATTAAGTTGTCCAAAGGCATATGATGCGTATACCAATGTATTGAGTGCTTTTAATGCTCAGTATCATACACAAAAAGTACACGAGGTGTTACCTTCATTAATATCTGGAATTAATTTTAAATTTTTTTTACATGAAAAAATAATTCGCATTATGTACTTGATAATACATTATCAAGAAGAATTGTTAAAGAGTATAAGAAATATTGACAAAACTACAGAAGAAATAATAGAACAATTCATAATATTTTTAAGTATTCATATGTTTGGTAATTCAATGCAAATCAAAACATTGTCTACATTAAATATTGTTGCTGCATTGGATCCACAGGCTGACTGGAGTAAAAGATGGACTCACAGTTTTGCTACGAGAAAAACATTTATTTCTATATTATCTAAATCACCAAGTTTAGTTAAATATGCAATACAATGCATTGAGAAAGGCTTGAAGAAATCACCTATATACACATCTATTTCTATTTGTGATGAACCCATAGAAGCATGTATTTCTGGAGAGACAATAGAAATAATTACTTATCTTCACTGTTTAAACTTTATATCACAGTTATGTAGTTATGAAGCAGGTCGCAAATTACTTTCAGAGATTTCATTAGACATTCCATTTTCTATAACTAAATTTTTAATTACATTAATAAATACATTGAATGAATTATCATCCTCTGAGATAACAAATGGTATTTACAATATTATGTGTCAGGCATTGCAAAATGTATTAAATAGACCTATAATTTCGTATGATACCGATTTTTATGATGCCGCATTATATTCTTTAAATAATTCTTCTGAAAATGATTTAAGAATTTGGCCTCATATACTATATGTAATAATGCATATGTTAGATACTGTGGACGGTTCACAAGTACTAATAAATTCTCAAGAATCAAAACCAAATTGTACAGCAATGATTATTATACAGCACATATCTAATGTTTTGAAACAGCCCTTCTCTATTATGAATACTGAATATATTTGTAACTTATCTAAAGTTATAACGAAATTATTTAATATATTTAATGTTTATGAAATTGTACAAGATGTGATGCAAAATCAATTTTATCCTGCTGTGTCATACTTTTACAGTAAACTAGATAAATATTTCATTGAAAATGGAAATAAAGCTCAATATTTAGACAAGTAAGTATCAGAGCTTATAATTATTTGATATAAATACAAGTAAGTTAATAAATACGTAATTATTATTTGAAACATAGATTTTTTTATATTTTAGTATAATTAAAAAAATGATACTTAAAATTGTATCAATACCATTTGGTTTACAAGATTTAACACGCGAATCTTTAGTATTTCATGAATTGATACGTGGATCTATTGCACCATTAAGAAATTCGTGGACATCCACAGAAGTTGTGAGCTTCATATCATCTGCTGGATATTTTAAGTTAGGACGTGAAGTTCTCGAAGATTTAGCTCCACATATTTTATCTACATTGTTAATAGAAACGTGTAAAACATTGGAAGATCCACATTGTTTTTATGATCCATGGGAGAATTCAATTGTGGACAAATTTTTACACATTATTGCTCTATTTTCTCTCAACTTTAAATGTATAAATAAAACAAAAAATTAATAAGATTTGATATTAATAAATTCATATGTATAATTAACATTGTATTTTTATCATAACAGGTTTTACTGCATTTATAACAAGTGCTAATGAATTTGGAAGCAATGATGAAAATGAAATTCCTTACAATTTGACTGAATTAATGCAATGTTCAATCAAATTTGATTCTATATATCATTATTTAGGACTTTTATCATTAAACACAACTATTTGGAATCTAGACATTTATATCTACTTGATAGAAAAATTAAATTTTCAGGTAACAAGTTATGATATATAGTGAGAATCTTATACATGAATTTATATTATTTAATATATAAGAATAAATTTTTTTTATAGAATGAATTATTGAATTTACAAAACTATTGCTTGTTTGATTTCCAAGCCGACGAGGAAGTAAGAGAAGAATACATAATAGATGAATCTAGTTTACTCAGACATAAAATTTTATCTAATTCATATTACATCAAGCACAAATATCCTAACAAAGTATCATTAAATGAATATGAAGATACAAATAATACATTTGAACCAGAAAAATATGAGTTGTTCTCAACATTACCACCACCTAACATTGCCACAGAAATAGCATTTTTCTATGAGATAAAATCTGATTCTGAGTTAGAAGATATATTATGTGAAAATAAGCCTGGATTATTAGATAATAGCTGGATATTACAAATCAGGAATGCATATATAAATTCTAGAACTTCAATAAAAGTATAAATAATCTGTTTAAACGATAACAAAAAATATATAAATCTATTTATATTGCTTGTAATTTTTATATAATTAATCTTTTTTTTTTAGAATACAGTTTTGATTACATTACTAGATCAAATGTGGCAAGCTATTCCAACTGCAGAATGGGCAGATCACTTTGAATGGCCAGAAAATTTTGTGTACAATGCAGATTTTTTCTTTTCAGAAGAATTACATGGAATTGACTTGGTTTTGCAGTATGCTGAGTTAAATGGACTTCTTCAAGATTCAAAGACAAAAAAAGAAACATTTAAACAGTTCTTGCAAGCTTCAAGTATATTTATAAAATATCAAAAGCCTAATAAATTCGAAGGTTTTGACTGGTTTTTATCAACTGTGTTTTGTATTTGTGAAGGAGATATGGACAAGTAAGATATTTTAAATTTTGACAAATTTTATATCATGTGTATATGCCTCAGTTGACTGCGAATACACCCTTCTTAGCAACAATTATGTTTCTTATCATTGTAAGTAGTATTTTACAATAACTTATAATACTACTTATCATATTCTGAAAGAGTAGAATTATAATATATTTATTTGTAAATTACTATTTACATAATTAAAAGATAATGTTGCCTAGTATCTCATTAATAAAGATTTAGGGTAACTCTAGCTAGTCAAGAATCATCATTAGCAGGTCTCAGATTGAAAACTTAGTCATCACAATATTACTATTATGTCTTTATTTCATTGTCATCATTGACCTTTTAATACCAAATAATGATGTATTAATATATGAAATATTGCAGATGCAAAATATTTATTAAAAAATTGATTTGTTTTCCGTGTATTTTGTTTATATGGCCTATTTTGGGTAAAACTCTTGACAAAAGTAATAATGAAGAATGCTCAACCCAATTAATATTTGCACAATACTTAGAAAGTATAATTCAGAGCGAAATACCGAACGTAGCATATGCATTAAAGGTACATCAAGAATATATAATAACTTATTTTATTATATATATATAAAATGATATTAATTAATAATTAAAAATTTTACTGTAAAACTTCTAGAACACTTGTGGTATTGATTGGTGGATGTTATGTACAACAATATTGACTCAAAGTTTTTGGGGCATATTGTCATGGCAAGAAATAAAACATTTTTTTGCTATTTCTATTCTATATTCACCTGATTATATAATATATTATTGTGCATCTTTAATCTATCACTGCAGAACAACATTTATACAAGATATTACAAAGGGAAAAATGTGGCCAGAATATATGGTAAATTTTATTCTTTGTAATGTAAGTTTGTTAGAATTATAGTTACATTTAAATGTATACTTGTAGGTACTACATGACTATCGCTGTCATGATTACATCATATTCATGGATAAATTAGCTAAGAGATATGGAAATAAAATATTACCTATAATGACTGCAAGAAAATTATATTCCAGTCATGAAAACAATACTGTAAAATAAATGACATAAACTGCAAGAAGATATTAAACAAAAAAAAAAAAAAAAACAGATTCATTATTCATATACAGATGTATTGTAAGAATTTTTTAAAGGTAGTATCATATAAATGTTTTCATGAAAAATAGCAAAGAATTTTTATAAAGGATTTCTGTGCGTACATGTACAATAAGAAAATGAAAAAAAAAAGGAACTAATTACATTCGCATAAACAGTATAAATTTTTCTTTGCAAAGCATATAATGTTTATATAAATAATGTGTGATTGCTTTCATAAAAACAGATAACCATTTTCGTAAATCAAAATGCTTTAACAAAATTGTTTATCAATGTTATTAAGCAATTATTAATATCCTGTACAATACGTTTCTTATTCAACTTATTTTACTTGCTAAGACCCATGTTTAATTGATAATAATAACAATAATCACATGAGTATTTCATAAATGCTTTCATAGACTGCTTCTAACAATGCTCAATGTATACTATGGAATATCACTGATATTTGTACATACCATACATTCTAAACTCAGATATATAATGTGACATTGCTTAGAGACTTTTATATAAACATTTCAATTATGTACAGCACAGTGACTTTAAAATATTGTCATACACATACCACACACTGCAGTCAATGTTATTAGTCGTCATGAATAGAAAATAGTTTCGCTACTTCATTTAGATCATCGTATTTTGTACCTCTTGCCAATACCTACAGCAATAATAAAAGCACAATGTTTATAATCAATATTCATAATATTTATAAGTACTTTAAATGTATTTAAAAATTTTTTTCACATTATTCTTCTTTTCAATTTCATATTTGATCAACTAACATAGAAAAATCATATACATATATTATGATATACCATAATTTTCTATGAAAAAATAAACTTTATACCTGTCTAGCTATAGACATACGATGAAATATATTCCAAAGTAAAATGCCAACCACAACATCATCTCGTAAATAGAATATAACACCTT
This sequence comes from Vespula pensylvanica, assembly GCF_014466175.1. Classification (NCBI taxonomy): domain Eukaryota; kingdom Metazoa; phylum Arthropoda; class Insecta; order Hymenoptera; family Vespidae; genus Vespula; species Vespula pensylvanica. The sequence continues at coordinate 8,935,887 of NC_057687.1, read as the reverse complement.
TTTCAAAGTCACTATGTTTTTTAGATTCCTTTTCCATGTTTTTATTCTCATTTTTTGAATTTAAAGATTCTATATCATTTTGCGAATTTGTTTCTTCTGTATTTTCTGTTTCTGTCTGTGTTGTAGCTCTCTATACAATAGAAAAACAAAAAAAAAACAATGTTATAAATCTCCTTTATATCTTTGCTTCAAAAATATATTATACCTCTTCATCTGTGGGTTCAGTAAGAGCTGCTTTTGGTGTATCCGCTTCTGTTGCTTTTGCAAATACTCCTACAGTTGGTAAAGATGAATCTATAATACCGATTGCTTCATATCCAACCTCTGGTCCTAGATCAGACCAGAACATAGATTGATGCAAATAAGGTTTTCCTATATGTATATATATAAAAGTAAATATAAATTTGTGCTTACATTATTTTTTTTCTTGGTATTTTGATTCATGCTAATTAGATTACCTGCACCAGTCATATTTTCTCCAGCTAATCTACCCGAAATTACAGCATGGTCATGGTGTTCTACTCTTCGTCTACCCAATCTAACATCATAAAAGCATGCAGCATCTCCAGCAACCCAAAGATTACTTCTTGCTTCTAATTCGGCATTAACAAGAAAACCTCCTACAATAGGATGTACTTCTAATTCTGAAGATGTTGCCAAATCTGTATTTGCTTCAACTCCTATACCTACTATTACTTGATCTGCATCAATCTTTACACAATTATAATATTTATTGTTATTCATATATTTCATATAAGATAAGCATTCTAAACAAGACAAATTATTTTTCTTTAATATGTTTTATTTTTATATTAAAATATTATTGTAATATGTATTACTTACTACATTGCCATCAGATAGGATAAGACTGAGTTTCTCATTTTTGTACGAAAAATCTGCAACCTCTATATTTGGTATACAATTTACCCCTTCTGCCATAGCTTTCTTTGTTGTCCATTCACTCAAATACTCAGGTAATACTTGAGCCATAATATAATTTTCCTTGTAAATTTGGATAATCTTCTTATCTTGATCTATTTGATATAAAAATTAATTTATAAATATATGTATAAAACAAGATGCATAAGTATAAATAATACAGTACATACAATTTCTTGCAAGAGAACAAGCTAGCTCAGAACCAAGGAAACCACCTCCAATAATAACTATATTTTTACAATTAGGATTGTGAAGATTTTCTTCTAATTCAAGAAAATCTTGTTCTGTTCTATAAGCTATAATTTTATCTTTTACTTCATCCTGAGCAGATTCAAATATAGGAAGATTGTTAGGCGAAGCACCTTAAAATAAATACGAATTGAAAGTAGTTATGAAAATTTTTTTTATTAGATATAAGAAAAATTTACCTGTTGCTATAAGACACTTGTCATACTTAATTTCATAACCATCATCGAGCACAGCAATCTTATTCGTAGCATCAATTTTGGTTACTTTCCAACCTGTTGCTACAGCTACTCCACCTTTGTCTAATTCCATTAACTTGTCAACATTCGTATAAAATTCACGTGGTTCATAAAAAAGACTATAAAAGAAATTAATACAATTCAACAAAATTGGGATCTCTTATATACATGTTTATAATATTATTTTTATAGGTATATATAGGTATGTATATGATATTAATTCTAATCTTACCTCCTTTGTGTTCCATTCCACTGTTTAAAATTCAATTTTGCACTTGTTGCCCTATCTGTATTATACCATAGTTCTTTAGACAATGGAGGCCTCATATATGGGAAACTTTCTTCCTCACTTATTACTAAAACCTAAAAAAAGCTGGTTTATTATTGCTCAAAATATATACTCTTACTATAGTACATACCTTAGCTTTGGGATCCCTAGATTTAATTGACCTAAATGCTGAAAATGCAGCAGTTCCTCCACCTATTAATAAGTAAGGTACTTCTTGAGGTATTAATTTGGATACAGCTGGAGATTTTACTACACTCTTTGATCTTTTATCTCTTTTCACTATATCTTTTTTTTCTGAAAATATAAAAAATATGATTTAAATTTTATGATTATAAAATATATAAATATATATAAAATGACTGAACAAATATAACAAGCAATTATTACTTTTTGTGTCAGGCTGTGAACCAAATTTATCCGTAAACCATTCTGTAGAAGATATCTATAATGAAAAATTTAATTTAATACGGCACTGCTATATTATCAAAAATACGAAATTTTATGTAATATTATACCGCATATATAGTCACTCCTGCTATGATCAAGGTGGCCAGTAAATGTTTCCAATTTGGAAATTTACCATTCTTCCCGTTACCATCTTCTTGGGTATAATCTGGTCTACAAGTAGGTGGGCAAGTACCACCACGTTGAGCTTCACAAGCTGGAAGTGGTCTCTTTGGATTAGAATATCTAAACTCTGGTACACATTCCTCTGGTTTTATCGTAGTACCCGGTGGCTTATATGGCTTCTTATTATTTGCATTATTACTATACCACAATCTATTAACACTGAAAATGCCTAGAAAATTAAAAGTAATGTTGGTACTCCGATCGGTAGTATACAAAAAGCAATACAAAACCAGAGATAAAAAAAATGTATATGGAATTTTACTACATTTGAAAGATACAAGTACATATATAGAATATAGTTAAAAAAATTTGTTAACAAGAATAGATTGAGGTTATGTTACCCATGGCACACTTCAGAGTAGAAGCATCACATGTAAACGGTAAACACTATATCAACTTAAGATGATTAATATAAATAATAGATAGATAAAAGTAATTATATACTAATTCACAATCGACGAATTAATCGAGAAAAGATAATAGAACGATTGATTTTTATAAATATTTCAATCTAAATCGAAGAAAGGTTACACGCACCGAACGAGGGGTTGATGATAGCGATTAACGAAATTTCTTTCGAAGTACATAATAAAATACCTACCAACATATTTTAAAGCTCGATAGGAATGATTAACATGTGCGTGCCTTGTTACTTTCGACAATTGTTCAATAACTCTACCACAGCTTAACATTTTTGATGGGCCAATTTTGGCCTTACGCAATAATATAGTGATGGCGCGTGTGTTCAGTTCTTCTCACCGTATGCACGCCGACTGAAAGTCGTTGACCGATTTTTTCTTCTTGCGCGAGATTAACGATGAATTTAATACTATACACTCCATCACCTGAAGCTCGATTATCCTATTATCATAGCCATTTACGGCTTTTATATCGGTTTGATTGAAATGATTTATCCTTATAAATTGATCCACAAAGTCAAACGAATGCGCATGAATTTGATATAAAAACACCTATTTAAGGGAGCATACGGAATATAGGAACGAATGACAGGCGGTGCCAAGCGATATACTTTCATCGTGACGATCGCGATATATGTATATACGTATATGCGATAAATATCAACGGAATATCGATTGTTTCAAATTATATTCATACGTACGTATATCCTTTACCAATATTTTTTATGATTATTTAAAAAGATTTTTAACACGATATATATATATATATATTTATATTATATTAATATTTAATAAATTAAACTGTTACAAGATGTAATTATTTATTTGACGCGTATATATATGTGCGTAACTTTATTTTAACAATATTTTTTTTCCCATTAATCTTATTCCGATTAAAATAGGTAAACGAAATCGTTACGAGATTTAATTATCTACTTGACATATATTGCTATTCTAACAAATTTTATTTTATTTCCTTTTTTTCATTAAACTTATTTTGATTATCATAAAATTATAATAAAACCAATCGCATTATTTGACAATCAAGGGTTATCAGACTTTAACCTTGGGAATACCGGTTTTCTCCTCTATCTTTTATCGGTTAATAGAGAACAAAGAAGCATACAGATTTACGTGAAATTCATATGACCTTCACAGGTATTCTTAAGGTAGTCAATATGAATCAGCATTCCTTTTACGGCGAATCAATGTCGTCTGTCCACTTCGATATTTTTAAATTGTGTTAATACGCGTCATTTCTTAAATCTGTTTTCTTCTTAATTTTTTTCCTTTCTCTGACTAGTTGAATTTAAAAAATAAACGAATATTAAATTCCATATAATCTTTTATCGAATATTATTTTAACGTCTTAAACTATCTTTCGTAATATTCAAAACTTTTGGCGGTAAACAATTATAGAGTGCGCTTTAAGATTGTTAACTTTTGACAAACTTCATTCTTATCAACGTCAATCTTACCAAAGTTGTGTAAATCACATTTGTAAATACAGCTGTTCCTGTTGTGATTAAATTGTCATACAGTGAATGTTTCGATTTATATATCATACATACGTATACATATACATATATACATATATATATATATGTATATATATATTGCAAATTTTTGTTAAAAAATTTCAAGTATCGATCTACTTGTCAATATTAGAAAAGAGGAACAGCTCAATATTTTTGTGAATCATATATACAAAAGAGGTAATTTTTACAGATACATATATATATTTATCTTTGCAATATATAAAAATATCTTATCTTGAGGAAATGACATCATATCAATGATAGTTTGTTTAATAATAACAATAATAATTTACATATTTATTAATGATATTAGGGTTAGTTTTTTGTTTCTTATTTTTATTAATATATAAAATATTTATATAAAAATGATCTCCCTACTAACTATACAAAGATGTCAATTACTAATTTTTTAAGATGCCTTGATTTTGTCATATTTTTTATTCATATGGAAATAATTGTAATGATTTAATCATGAAACAAAGAGTAAATATATATTTATATATAGTAGTATTTTTTGTCAAAGATTTTTTTTATATTATCATATAAAGAAGATTAATTAGATAAATATTAATCCAGGATTTGATAAAGAGTAACAAAAGAAGTCTTGAAAGTATTTACAGGATGGTTACAGCATTATAGATGTTCTTTTTATAGACATTTGACCTCCTTCTCTTCAGGAGCCAAAACAGTCAACTAGCAGCTGCTTTTGAGAGCAGATCATGTCATAGCAAGTGAACTCTATATAAACATAGGAATAAAAGATATTCATTCTAGTCATCATGTCTGACAAGTATGTTTTATAAATTTTCTTTATTATATCTTAAATAAATCATTTTATTAATGTATAAAAATAAGGTACAATGCTCTTTTGGAAAAGATTTAATAATTTTATTATCAAATTTTTACAAATTACATTATATTAATATAATATTGATTATTCTAATATTTTGATTTATAGAGATGAAAAGAAAAATGATGAGGCAAAGTCCAATGTTGATAAGCTTAACATTCCTATCGAATGTCCAACTTCATCTCGCCAAATAGAAGATGATAACCATGTAAAACAGTAAGATATTTTTTATATATGCATTTTAATAAAGAAATTTGAATATTTTAGTGAATAACATTGAATATATTGTTTTTTTGTATATTGAATTTTCTTTTATTAACATATATAAAATAGACAAGGTATACAAAATATGATAAGCGGATGGACTGGAGCGTCTCCACCGAAGTTTGTGTCTCATGAAGAAATTATAAGAGCTGCAAATGGAATGACAAATATGGCTTTGGCACATGAAATTGCGGTGGATAAAAATTTTCAATTACAAAAATTGGAACCAGATGATGGTACTTTTCATAGAAAAGTTAAAGAAATAATGCATAAGGCTTTTTGGAATTTGTTGGCAGAACAATTGGATGAAGATCCCCCGATTTATACACAGGCTTTTATTTTATTGAAAGAAATTAAAGATGTAATTAAATTAGAAGTTCACATCATATTATTACAATGTATGTAATCTGATATCAAGCATTTCTTTTTTTTTTAGACACTGGATGAACTTGTATTATCACATCATTCAAAAATTAAAGAGAATATTAAAGAAGTTCTTGATATTGATTTGATTCAACAGCAAGCGGAAAAAGGTGTATTAGATTTTCGCCATTATGCAAATTATATTATTTCTATTATGGGCAAAGTTTGTGCACCGGTTAGAGATGAAAAAATACAAGAACTGAAAGAAAAAGAAGATGTTATTGAAACATTCAAAGGCATAATGGAAGCTTTACAATTGATGAGATTGGATTTAGCAAACTTTACTATAACTATGATGAGACCAAGTATTGTTGCCTCAAGTATTGAATATGAAAAGGCTAAGTTTGCAGAGTTTTTAAAAATTAATACAGATGGTTTGCATTATACTAAAAAATGGTTGTTGAAACATCTTAATGAAGAAGAAATTGCAAATGCTTCTAGTCATGATAATTCTGTGAGACAAATCACACATCGTCTTTTAACTGAAGCTTACCTTGATCTCCTGGAATGGGATTTTAATCCAGATGCAGAAGTGAATACACATATATGAATACACATATATATAATAAACATTGCAATTAAATTCTTCAATATAATATTTCTTGCAGACTTTGATGCTTGATCAAGGTAGATTGGTAGAATTACGCGATAAGACCAGCAGATTGAGTATAATTGGTTCTATATTATTGTTAACAAATAATACCGTTGGTGCATCAATACAAGGTGTTGCTAAGTTCAAAATTAGTCTAAAAGAGGATTTAACAGTGTTATTAGATTCGGTACATTCAAACAAGTAAGTTTCACGATTGCTTTTCATGTATAATATATCATTTTGTATGTGTACATGTGCATGTTTCATGTATAGGGATTTAGAAAAGGTAATGCCAAACATTGTTTTGCAAGTGATAAAAGACCTTAAGGCAACATTAGAAGAAATTGGTGCTGGAAATTTATCAACTGATTTAGAAACATCATTGGAGGGGCAAATAACAGATTTGATTAAACCGGATCATAAGATTAGAAGCCTTGTTAGTAAGTACAACAAAATGTTTTATCTAATAATATATTCTTTTTTAATGTATTAAATTATTAATTGTTTCCATATACATTTTCATAGATTTGAGAATTAGACAATTTTTGCAAAGAATTATACAATCTCAGAGTGCTATTCCTCAGCAAGTACCAATTGGTCTTTCATCTCTACAAGAAGAATTAACAGCTATAGCAGCACAATTTTTAATACTCGTTTCTCATAACAGAAGTGTGTTTGGGGAATATTATCAAGAAATTGTCAGTAATGTACTTTCTTCTACATATAATAATGATGTGGTAAAGAAGGTAGAACAAGAGAATTCAATTGATTCATAAAATGAGAATTTATATGGTTTTATATTATAAAACATTTAAATATCTGGGAATAGTTTTACAAGTAAATACTATGTATGTATAATTTATATTTCATAAACTAAATGGTTTTTAACATACATGTTAATATATATTGAATTGTTAAAAAGCGATATGAATTGATTATCGTAATTTGACATAAAATAAGTATATGTCGATACTAAACTAATCTAAGAAATAATTTATTTTTTCAGAATGATTTAATAGTAAGGGATAACACAATCATGGCAGTATCATGCATAGGGACCTATTGCCACTAATACTAATTACTTTTTTGTACTTTTATTAATTTAAAGTACTTCAATAATATATTCATATGTTTTATAAGGGTTTATACAACAATGAATATAAAATAACACTTCTTTATATTTGGTGTCGTGTAAAAAGATCTCTTTGCAATAATATTTATATAAAGATTACTTCAGAGGATAAATTTGTACGTATTGTATGAATTTATGTATCATATATATATACATATATACATATATAAATGCGTACACGTACACGTATGTGTATATGCGTATAGAATTTTCTATATTTGCCATGGAATATTATTATTAATCAGAATATAAATTTTTTCATTCCATTAAAAAATATAATCTACATTTATATATATATAGAGTAGATTTATCTTTGCACAAATAATTAAATAATTTTTTATCTCTCCGTTCATTCCACTTCTATTTACAAAACACTTTCTTTTTTTTTAGGTTTCAGACGCTTCCTTTTAAATATTTTGTAACATAAATATGCATTTGTTTTAACAGATCAGTATTAAGAAAGAAAACTATATATGTGTGGGTATATTTACAACTGTATATACGACTATTGGCAAATTAATAATTAAAGGACAGAATATAAATGCAGTAAATCAATATGTAAAGCCAATGAAAGGAAAATGATGAATTCATATTTTTGGAACGTTGTTTTCATTTCAATTATAATAATGTGTTTCTTGTACGATTACTATAACTGCATATATATATATATATATATATATATATATATATATACACACATCATACATATATATATATATATATATATATATATATATATATATATACCACATACCAACACGTTTTATCTTTTGTTTTTTTTTACCGCTACCATAGTGCTTTCCAGTTATAGAGTTAAAAACAATGAAGAGAACAATTTTGTAATCTTATTACAATGGAATTGTATATTACGTATTTTTGCATTAAACATTAACAAGTATGATATATTTTACAAATTAACAATTACCTTTAAATATATGACTGTATAACATTTGTATAATAGATTAATATCACGTTTTTGTTATTCATACGAGTAGTAGTAGTTTATTGTTCATAGTAGAAAAGAAATATTTGTACAACAGTGTAGTACAGCACTAAATTAATTTAATTATTTATATATGTCGTTATGTTTAATATTCTCAAGAGATCAGTATATAAAACAATGCAATTCTAAAAGATTCTAAAGATCACTTGTAAGGTTTTATTAACTTTGTATTAAGAGGAATATTTGAAATAAATTATTAAACATATCATTTTTTTATATTTATACTTTTTAAGATGGATCTTTTACAAATATATTTTTGATAAAATGACTTTATTTTGTACATATTTATAATATACAAAAATTAAAGTATAAGTTACAAAGTCCGCTTCTTTTATCTTTTTTTGTTACATTTATTTTATATATTATTAGTTAATGTCATACGAAGTAGTATCTTACACTATATATATAGTAGTATCTTACACTATCGTATGAGATATTTCATTTCTTTTATCTTTCACGATAAAAGAATAGTCTCGATAATTATCTAAATATTATTAATGTCAAATGAAATTTTCAAAGGTCGTTCGTTTATTGTTTTTCTTCTCTGTTTAAACGAAAATTTGTCGCAGTCATGTAATTGTGTGGGTCGAATAAAAAAAAAAATTTATCCCATAAGTAATAATTAATGATAATAAAAATTATTCTCGTAAGATTAAAAATCATTTTTCTTTGTCAACTCATTGTAATCATAATTCGCGCTATCTTTTCGTCAGATGGCGCAGTAGATCATCATTAGATTTATTCCGTTCTTACATCGATTCAGTTCTCTTGTAGATCATTTTTAGTTAAGAAGATTTTCCTAAATAAAATCGTTTCGCTCTTTGTGTACAAATGACAGATAATTAAAAAAAGTGACAATTTCTTAAAATAAAACTAAAGGATCACGTAATCGAAGATAAGATAGTTTTTAATTGGTGAGATAACGGATATGTAAAAAAAGTTGCATTTATATTTGTAACTTATATAGAATGACAGACTCAAAAGTTTACGTTTGTCAATTATCTCAAAAGGAAAGGGATTATGCAGCGGCAAATTTAAACGAGACAGATGACAATAGATCGCAGAAGATCGAAGAAATACGCGAATGGATTTTAAAAAATGACAATCTACACGCTTGTACTGGTAAGCGATTAAATCGTTTCGTATTTATTTAGATTTCTTGTTTGTATTTTCTGCATTTATATTTTTAATTTGTTTGTTTATAATATTTATTATATTATCTTTATTTACTTGTATTATTTCTATGAAAAAATGGTACTTCTTCAAAAAAAATACGTTATATTATTTATATGTATATGTGTGTGTATATATATATATATATATATATTATAACAATTTATATTTTAATAAAAAATTAAACATTAAATTAGAAAATTTAAAATGTACATTTATATTTTATATATTTTAATTTTTATCTATATTTTTTATATCTTATAAAATTGCTTTTTCTTGTATTCCTTTATTTTTTTCCTTTTTTTTCTCTCTTTTTTTTTTTACAGACGACTTCTTCATTTTACGTTTTTTAAGAGCTTGCAAATTTAATATTGAAACAACGAAATATAAGTTTTGGAATTATCACGAACAAAGAGGTAACAGTCCAGAATGGTACGCAAATAAAGATCCATTTCTGGTAGAATTACAGGATATGTTTGAATTAGGGTAATTCTAATCATTCTATGTATACGATTGCTCTGAAAGTCCCTAGATGGAGGACAGAAGTACTTAAATAATTTTTAAAAATTAATTTGAATCTTCCTCAAGATTTCAAATCAGGAAAAAAATAATTATCATAAATTTTCAAATCAGAAAAAAAATAATTATCATAAATTGTCTCGTAAAGGAGTAATCAATTTTTGACACCGGCTAGAAATTTGTTTGCTCCACTTAAGGACTTTTGGCACATCCTGTATTTAAATAGATTATGCATACTCTCTTACGTAATCATATACGATATATAATCATTCGATCCAATGATAAGGCAATTCTAATAATTTTATATTAAATTTGATACTTATAATTATACGCATTTATATTAATCACGTATTTATGTAATTATATATGATATATATTATATAATTATGTACTTTCTGTAGAGTATTTTTGCCAATGAGGAAATTAGACAATGAAGGGAGAATGGTGGTTTTAATTCGAATCGCCGCCCATGATCCTAATAAACACAAGCAAGCGGATATGTTAAAGGTAAAATTAAAATCATGATTTCTAATGTAATTTGAAAATAAGTCAATTTAATTTTACTTCTTATTAGCGAATTTGAAAAAAAAGTTCTAAGTAAGTTATGTAATATTTTTATTTTGTTGTTGTTTTAGGCTTCTTTGATGATCTTGGATCTCGCAATAAGAGAAAACGAATCCGCTTCGTTGCATGGTATAATAGCTATTTTGGATTTAGCGGGTATCTCTCTTGGTCATGCGATTCAATTTTCACCAAGTGTTATTAAAAAGTTGGTTCATGCTTGGCAAGGTTGTTATCCTTTAAGAATACAAGCATTAGAGTTTATAAATTCACCGACTTATGTCAATGTTGTCTTAAACGTGTTCAAAAATTTCATGGTCGACAAACTTAAACGAAGAGTACACGTGCATACACGCGGAAAGAAAACTTTTCTCGATATAGTTCAACGTGATATATTACCAATCGAGTATGGTGGTACCGACGGATCTATAAACGATTTAAAAGGTAAACTTTTATAAAATTTTTTCTTTTCTTTTTTTAATTCGATTTCCCGATTCACTATCTTTTTTTTTTCTATAATTATGTTTGAATTAAAATAATTCAAATAAATTTAAATGAAAAATTAAATCTAATTAAAATATTATTGCGAATTAATTATACTTTTTTGTCTTTATATATTGAAATTTACGGTTTATTTATTTTTTATTTGTTATTACGTATTTTATACATTTGCAGATTACTGGAAATGTCAAGTGGAAGAAAATCGAGCGTGGTTCGCTATGGAAGAATGTTATAAAGTTAAAAATTAAATAATATATAAATATATACATATGTATATTAATGGTAAAGTCTAGGAATTTTGCATATAAATCTGGCATTATGATCATCTCGGAGACATTGTAAAACATAATATAGTTTTAACATATTAATATTTAAGATATAACATAAGAGGATGCTGAAGGACAATAGGTGGAGTCAAAAGTTTTTAAATAATTTTAAAAATCAATTACTTTTTTTTCGCGTTTTTAGGCTAGTAGTTAGGATTGTAATTTTATAATTAGAAGAAATAAAAATTAATTTGAAAATTCTAATTAATTTTTCAAATCACTTAAAAATTGTTGACTCAACCTGTTACTCTAATATTTTTATTTTTATACGAATTATTCAGATTATTTATAGAAGAGATGTACAATATAAAATATTATAATATTAATAATATAATATTATATAATATTATATACATATGATCTTTAATAAGGTTATTCATCAACTTACGTTTGTAGTGTATAGATAAATTTATTGAAAAGTGTTTATTAATTGTACAAATTTTTGTACATTTAAATATTAAGTCGATATCTATTATGTATGTATCATAGTTATGATATACATTCCAACGTAAGAAATATCGTGTATCTAGGTCTCACTGGATGGAAAGATTGTTGCATATGGAGATCCATAGACCAATGGTGACTTTATTATTTTCTATTATTACTGCTATTATTATTTAAAAATCAAAGCAAAGGGAATAAATAAAATGTCTTATAAAAAAGAAAAAAAAAAAAGGAAAATACATTATTAACAGTTTTATTCGCATTTCTATATTTAAAAGCTACTGACGACCGAGCTACTGACGTATCAGGCCACAATATACAAATAACAATATGTATTTCAAATATTCTATTATATATTGACAATATAAAAACTTTCACACATATATATGTATATTCGTATAGATATATACATACATACGTACATACAAATACACACATGTACACACCCACACCCACCCACACACACACGTACATACATACATACATACATACGTATATATGTGTGTATATATATACATATGTATGTGTAATTTTTAATTGTTACAAACTTATTTTTCATAATATTTTCATAATATTTTTTTCACAATATTGTATTTTCGCTTATTTTCAAATTTAATAGGCAAAACTGCAAAAAACTGTTTAATGAACAAAACGTTTTTTCGTTCTTACTTAAACGATTAAGACATGCATATATATAAAAAAAAATAGTTAAAAAAGAATGGAAGTCTTTCGTTGTCTTTTACATATCATTTCACATGACACATCGATTATGGATTAAACAACAAAACAAACAAAAAATAAAAAAAAAGAAACAATAATATAAGAGTATAGAATAGAATAGAAAAGAAAATAGACATACACACGTACATATATTCAAAGTCATGGGCAAGTAAAATCGTATTATCAGCTAACCAATTATAATAATATTAATAATAATATAATAGTAATAATAATAATAATAATAATAATAATAATAATAATAATAATAATAATAATAATAATAATAATAATAATCTTCATGATCGACATATTAAACTAAGTTTTTGTTCTTGTCCTTTTTTTTTGTTCTTTTTTGGTTTGTTTTTTTTTTCCCTTTTAATTATAATCTATTCTTCTATTCTCGTGGACAAGTTTACCGGGCATCCATAAACGTAGATGCTTTAAAAATATTCTGTGAATGTATGTAAGATGACTAAAACAAAAAAATATATATATTTATATAACGAATATACACAAAGAAACATTATGACCACACTTTTTTTGCATCCTATTTTTTTTCTTTTTTTCTTTCAAGAATTAACGAAAATTTGTTCTTGTGGGGGAAACTGCTTACAATTCATAAAAATTTGCTGGCCATACTAAATCAAGTTTTGCAAGTAAATATTCTTGAGATAACGACGATAACTATGTATACATACATACGTACATACATACATACATACATACATGCATATATATATATAATTTTTTTCTACATATATTTTAATTCCGATAGAATGTCATTAAGAAAAATTAACAAAATTGTTCCACCTTCCCCACCCTCTAAAAATATAAACATAGAATTTAAACATTTATTGACGTATGCCTTTTAACATTGTTTTAAATAATATATATATATATATATATATATATATATATATATAATATAAAGAAACGTTAACAAGTAAAAAATAAAATCTTAAGTGAAATAGCGAAAAAATAATACAAAAACATGCATGCACGAGTACATACACAAACACTCACGCACGCACAAGAACACATACGGAAATATGCACGCACGCATGCACACAATCATACCAAACTTAAAATCATCATTTTGGCAACACATATATACACATACGTTCGCGCATAATCATCACATGTCGAAGTGATGATTTACGGAGGAGACGGATAGAGAGGAGAAGTGAGAGGAGAGAGAGAGAGAGAGAGAGAGAGAGAGAGAGAGAGAGAGAGGAAGAGAGTGAGAAAAAAAATAGAAAAGAAACGTTATCATAATTCATACGATCATTTCTTTCTTTCTTCGATCTCCTCCACCACCCTTTATTCTTCCTCATTCATTCTCCCTCAATACAATTACAATGATATGAAGAAAGATAATTTTTAATTTACAATAAGAAATGTTCTTTCATCTTTCTCTTCAATCTTGTCTCCCTCCAACTCTCACGCTTATTTCGATTTATTAAAACTTTGTTCTATTAATATAATGCAACCGTTCTATCTTTCTCTCTCTTTCTTTCTCTTTTTCTCTTTATGTCTCTCTTTCTTTCTCTTTTTATTTATGTTTGAACTTAAGGACCAGCATGCTTATCGTGAGGAACACTACGATCCAAATGATGGTAGATATGAAACCATTGTACACATCTGGCTCTGATATACTCCAACCACGAGTTAGCATAGAACGAAGTGCCGTAGTTGCCATCGTCAAGGGTAAACCTTGCGAGACATATCGTAAAACTGTTGGCATACCCTCTATGGGCCATATCACACCTGAAATTAATGATTACAAAATAGATCAATTGACAATATTAATAATTGAGTGTACGATTACACGTACGTATATATGTATGTATAAAATATATGTAGGTAATAAGGAAGGAATATATTACATTGTATGTATTATTTTATAATTTTTTTTTTTTATAAAAAGAATTGAAAATAAAATATATCAATCGAGATCATTTTTAATGAGAATCGATTGTTTAAAAAAATGTAATTACATACCGCTGAGAAGAAGTGTGGGATAGAAACTACCCAGGGCCAATTGGATGGCGTTTCTTTCGAGCTCGCAAATTGCCGAAATTACGAATCCTATTAAAATAAGAAAGAAGATTAATATATCGATGGATTGAACTATTGATCACTGAAAATATGTATTTTTATTATTATTTATTTTTTAATTCTTTTTAATTAAAAAAAAAAAAAGACATTTCTTCTTCATTACGTGGAATATATTGTCGTTATACAAAAAAATGTAAATGTAGATTAAAAAGAAAAAGTTAATTTTAAAATCTCCCACTAAATAAAAAAAAAAAAGAATAAAAATCTCTTAAAGAACAATTCTTTCTAAAAAAATGTTGCGTTCTCGTGATAAAAATTTGCAATATTTTGAATACCTGGTACATATTTAATAATACAGCATTATCATATTAAATTAAGTATAACTTAAACTTGGATAAAAAGCAAAATGTTAAAAAATTCGTACACGACAATTCCTAATGTGACAAATAATTTTTACAATAACAAAATAAAATAAAATTTAAAAAATAGAGATAATATACTATTGTATTCATACGTATATACATATTTAAGTACGTGATTTCAAAGTTACGCGGTGTCATAGAGGGATAACTTAATCAGGTTCAGTATATGTTTTCGAGTAAGCTATATTATGTTATTGTTACGCATAAATCATTAATTAAAGAGCTTGTATAATTTAAGGTAACTTTTACGCAAGGAAGATTTCTCATCTATATATATATATATATATATATATGTATATATATATATATGTATACATATATATATGTATGTATGATTATATGTAGGTATGTATATACAGATACAAATATACGCGTAAAATGTTTCGCCTATCGGATCTAGTTTTTGCGTAATGGGACCTGCATCCTGTGTGAACGTATTGCGTAATTATGGCGTATTACAAATCAGAGAGCATTGAAAAACATTTCTAATGGGATAGTTTTATGAGCTCGTCCGAATTAAGAAATAGCAAGCTAGCAAGCAAACATTAAACGGATTTGTTAATCCGCAATGAATGCGAAATATAAATAATTGTATATATATGTTGACGATCTCGACTGATTATAAATCATTTGAGAAAGGGACAAATGTTAAGATTTCTATTTTCTCGTATGTGACAAAAAAATATCAAAAATTACAAATTTGTAAAATATTTATGAATTAATGTATAATGCAAGATTTCTTTTTCTTTTTTTTGTAACATTGAATTGTAAATTGATATTTCGATGTATATATATATTTCTTTATTTATTTATAGCAAACTTCAATCATAATTTTATTATTAACTATTAGGTTAATAACATAATTGCTCCCTCGAAGATACGTGTCTTCTATCTATTTATTTGTATGTTGTGTATATATACATATGTGCAATGAGTTAATGTTACGAAATGAAATTTTCGAAAAAATGAGTTCTTTTACGATGTTGAGATTTGTTTCGTGTATTCTTTTTAAATTTGTTTTTTTTTTTTAGAAATATCTCAAAAAAGAAAAAAAAGAAATTGTAAAATTTGTCGTATCTTCTTACCGAAGCACATGCCGCAGAGACCTTGAAGTATCGTCAATATAATGACCCATCCTATTTCACCTTTGCATTCGACTCGGAAAACTAATATCATGAAGATCAGTACCAATGCTGTTTGACCGCACATAACGACAAATTGAGTTACTACATGGGAGAATAGTATTTCACCAGGTGTTACTCCCGCTACCCAACTTCTGTCCAATAATCCTTCCATTCTCTCGATGATCAATGCCGACGAGGTCAAAGCGACTGCCAGGAAGAACACGATGCTATTTTTCGACAAACAAATCACATTTCATTTAGGAATACGTTTCGTAGTAGTAGTAGTAGTAGTAATAGAAGTAATAATAGATTTATTTTCCTTTTTTCTTTTTCTTTTTTTTTTTTTTTTTTTTTTTACATACATTAATTGCAATATGTTACAACGTGCGTAAGAACACATCATTATAATCACGTTTCATTGCGTTCTTATCTTTTTCTTTTTTTTTTGTGTAATTGCATAGTTACACAAAAAAAGAAATAAAGAAAAAAAAACATAGAAAAAAAAAATATTTACTTTGAAAATATTTCAACTCACGTTAGTATCACACCGGGTGCAACGAAATCCGTAAAACTTGGCTCGTTCGATCCATAGATCGGATCCTTGAATTGAATCGGTACGTCGGCCAACTTTGAATTTTCTTCGCACGCTACCAAAAGATCTTTGGCGAAATCCCGATAAGAATATTGTAGATCCCTCATCAACATCAGGCCAACTTGTTGATCTGTAATGATAGAGAATTTTATAGTTAAGTAAAAAATATGTTGAGGATTGTGTTTAAAAAATACATATTAATTATTTTTGAATTAGAAATGAGATATTGAATAATAATAATTGAGAGAACGTTTATCCTTTACCCTTTCCCACCTCAAATATTTACATAATTTCATACGATATGAAGATTAATTTATACAATGGTTCAAGCGAATTAATTTAAACGCTTGATAGCGTATTATTGGTTTAATGGAAACTTACTAGACATATCTAACCAAACTCTGATCTCACTTTGATCGAGAGTTTCGTCATCAGCATCCCTTCCAAGAACCATTCGTGCGACTAAAGCATCCGTGAAATTTTCTGTGAAATACAACATTCCCCATGCTTCGCCGTTCCGTATAGCATCTTGTGCTGTCTCAGGATCCGGATAATAATTCTTGTCAAATAAATTCACAGAATATATTAAAAATTTTTCCTTTCCTTTTTTATCTATATAATACTGATTCAAATATTTATTATATGCTAATCATTTATTTTACAAAATATTTTTCGCCATATTAATTAATATAACTACTGATTAAATAAATATAAGTGAATTTTTATGGGACATCTTTTGAATTAACATGTAAGATTGTTATGCTATATATTCAAAACATATGTGGCTAATCAAACAAAACTGTTAATAATTTTGCAATTAGCGATCTTAAATATGTATTATATCATTATACTGAAGAATAGGTTTAAATTTTTTAAGCATCAACGTTTGTGTTAATCAGTATTATTAATAAAAATCCTTACCTTTATAATCGTTTCGTTATTGAGAAATTTTAGATATCGACAACTCAGTAAAGAGAAATCACAGCCTTCCGAGACAGGACACGACATATTTTCAAAAAACACTTCGTGGTTCACTATAGCCAACTTTAAACCTGTAGGATCCCTTCCAATTGCCAAACAGAAGAGTATCACTTGCATGACTGGTAATGCGAAGATGAACAACATAACACTAAACAATGAACAAAAAAAAAAAATTATAAAAAAGAAATTATAAAAAGAATAAAAACAAATATATTCACTATTTTGACAGAAAATTGTTTTTTTCTTTTTTATGTGTATCATTTTTATATTTTTTATTATATAGTATGACTTCGTACTTACCCGATATTTCTCCACATACGTAAGAAATTCTTTTGCAAGAGGGCTCTTATTTTTCCTACGCTAGTAATATTGTAACAGTCTGAAAAATTACTACATTCCAGTGTAGAGTCAGCTTTACTTCCGTGTAATGATTTGTTTGTGAGCTATCAAAATCATTAATATTTTATATTAATTTAATACATGTACACACACATACACAGAGTTAATTCATGCTTTAAGCGCGTTTCGAGAAGACCTCATAGAACAACGTTTTAATAGTAATAAAAAAATATCTTCTCCTTTTTTTTTTAAATGATAACGATCGCCATAGAGATTCTTATGGAAAATTTTTATCGTATTTAAATATACGTCTTAAATTGACTGCGGCCATCATTGGTTTCTAATTACAAAGTTATTCTATGGGATCCTTTCGAAATATGGATCGAACCTTTTAGAGACACCTTTTATATAAATTAACGTACACGAAATGAAAGTTAAGAAATATCGTCTTTCTTGTTCTTTTTTTTTATATATACAGATTTTTTCTTAAATCAAAACGAAAAAAGAAATCATATAATTTCTTACGTCATAATGATTGCCAACGCCATTCGTCGAATCATGAATGAGAACTTCTTTGCTTTGATAGAAATTTAGACCAACCACGCCTGATTCTTCCGTGACGTAAACTGGTTCTTCTTTTTTTCCCCAATTTAAAGAAGCCTGAGAAAACGAAGGAATAAAATTGACAATTTTTATTGATTATGTATATATATTTTTTTTGTTTTTTTTTTTAACGAAATTTTTTTATATACCTTAATAAATACTACAATATTAAAAAAAAAATAAATAAATAAGTAAAGAAAGAAAAATTGGTATATGAAAAGAAATGTAATAAATATATTGCTGAATATTAATAATAAATATAATTATATATCGATATAATATTTGTTAAATATTAAATATATTCAATGATAGATAAAGAATTATATTATTCGGCACATTTATATTTAATAATAATATATTTTTATTATCGTATTAAATAATATTTTTTTCTTCATTTATTTATTTTAAAAATTACAAAAAAAGAAAAATCTTGAATTAAACAATGAATATAAATAGAATGAATTGTCTTGTTCTTTCTTTTTCTATTTTCCTCATCAAATTGGCGTTGTAAAAATAAATAAATAAATAATTAAATAAATAAACAATCATATTCCGTTAATATAGTATGTTCAATCAATTAATTAATCAATATTATATACAATTATTAGACACTTACCAAACTAATATTGTTCGAAATATTTAATTCCGTTGCTGGTTGAGCGTATTGACCTTGTCTTCTGGACAATTTTAAAAAGACATCTTCGAGTGATGTACAATTGTACATCGTGAGAAGTGCCCGTGGTGATTCCTCGGCTAATAAACGTCCACTTCTCATTAATCCGATCTGCAATGAGATAGAAAAAATAAAATATTAAGTATGTCCAAATGTATACACATTAGAGGCGTATTTGGAGTAAACTATTAATCGATAAAAAAAAAGAAAAACCAAAAGAATACAAATATTTATTATTTAAAACATTTTATACTTTTCTTTTTTTTTAAATTGATTTTTTTCGACAAATACTATTTATTTCTTTCAATCTTTGTTGTGCTCTGTATACACCAACCCCTTTCTCTTTTAACTCCATCATGGCGTTGAAATGTATTAAGCAAGTGAGGCTCTAATTGCACGATCCTAGATACGTCTCTGACATATCTACATAAATACATACATAAAAACAAAATTGTATGTACATATGCATGTATGTATACACGCATTTGAATTTAAGATTTATCTAATTAAAATATGAAAATTCGTGCGTTGTCATGTAGAATCATATAAAAAAAAGTAATCGTATATGCATCGTATATGAGTACCATCGTTAACTGATCGATTAAAATATCCTTTTTATTTTATTTTTCCTTCATACTACGTTCGTTAATTATACGAGCATATAATCATAGTTGATCTACACGTTGTAAATTTTTTTTATTTAACTTTTTTGTTATTTCGTGAACAACTAATCAAATCGTAATAAATTCTAAAAAGAAAAAAAAATTAAGATTTTCCTTCATTTTGACGAATCAATCGATATTCAGTTGATATTAATCTTTCATTAACATAATTACATTTAAAACGAGTATTGATACTATATATGTGTATATATATAATTTTTTAAATATTTATTATATATATAATAAATATATATATATTTTATATATGTGTATGTATATATGTATGTGTAGGAAAACCAATTAAATATCAGTCGTACAACTATGTCATTTATTGCATATCTTACTATCTTATTAGATCGCACTTGATCATTTCTTTCAATGAAAAAATTTTCTTCGATATTCAAGGCGATGGATTTCTTGAAATGTTCGTAAATAGTATTGTGTAATAATTTATAGTATATATATGAATATATATATGCATACATATATAATTATTTATACACTTGTATGATCGGAAATTTGTTTCATATGTATGTATTTTTAATTATTTATGTTTATGTATGTGCTTGAACGAAATAAAATTTTAATTAGTTTGAGAATTATTTAGCGATCTTATTAGACGGAAATAGATTATATAAAAACATTACTTTTATTTTCGACAATTAATTCTTTTTAATAATTTAATGGAAATATTTAAAGCAAAGTCATAATCTAATATTGCAAAGAAAAAAAAAGATAAAAAATAAAAAAGTGACTAATCAAATATATATATCTATAAATTAAAATTAATATTTTTATATTAATAATATTTAAATTTTATATTTTATAATATTTAAATTTTACGAATGCACTATTTTTATTTAAAAATTGGCTATATTCAAATAATCGTTAGATCATTAGATAGGACTCATGTTTATATAACATTTCTTTTCTTATTTCTATGCATATAGGAATATAGATATCGGTGAACCTTGATCGTTTCAAAACCTAAGAGACACATTCTATAAATTTAAATATCCTTTAAAATAGTAAGTGTTAAGTTCAACAAATGGAAGTAATCAAATGATGAATCAAACTACTTTATTAGATAATAAATATAGGAAATTATTTAATATTTCTTGAATTCATCAAATATTCATAAGTTCTATGTAAAATTTATTTAGAAGCAATATTTGAGGTTTCTTCCCTTTGTATCTCTCTTTCTTTCTTTTTCTTACCGTATGAGCTTGTCGTGCCTCTTCAATGTAATGAGTCGTGATGATAACTGTCTTGTTGCCATCTTTGGTTATCTGTACTAGATGATTCCAAATGCTGAAAGTCGATTTTATATTAATTTTAATCAAACTGGTGAATATATATATATATATATATATATATATATATATATATATAGTTCGTACATTAGTATATAGAAATATGCGCATATATTATTTTTTTTTATCTCGAGATAAAAAAGACAAATAATAATGAAATCGACAAATAAAAAAAATCTAACAAGAGATCGTTTTGTAAATTTATATAATTTATATATAACTTTAGAGTTTACGGCATAGTATAAAGTGCTACAAATTATTTTCACTAAAACGTATAAAAAAATTCGTATTCTATTTTATTTACAAAAAAAAAAAAAACGGAAGGAAAAAGACAAGATCGGACCAAATCCTTTTTTTTTGTTGGTTAATTATGTTATTGCAAAACTTCCATGTATTTATCTATGTGGAACAGGTTTTTTCTCTCTCTCTCTCTCTCTTTTTTTACATATGTATGTAAGAATGATTGCAGGTAAAAACGATTTGCAACTTATGTGGACACTTTATTCTAAGTAATATTTTATTTTAATGTTTTTCTGTTTCAATATAGATAGATAAATCTGTTATAAAAAAAAAGAAAGAACATAATAATTTTGTAATATAATTTTTGGATTGGTAATAAGCATAAGAATTTCACGATTACTATTTTTGAACGAAACTCAATGAATTCCTTCATGTTTTATTACAACGATAAAAAAAGAAGAAGAAAAAAGAAATAAAAAAGAAGCAAAAAAGAAAGAAAGAACGAAAAGGAAAGTGTAATAATTTCTTGACCGTCACCATAAAAAATATCACATTTAAAATTTATATAAATAAATGATTGCTTATTGTCGTATAAAATATTTTATATATATTATTATTATTAATATTATTCCAATAATTAAAAAAAAAGAGACAAGAAAATGTAAATATAGATCGTATTGTTTTTGGATCAACCATTCGATCGTAAGAAATTTACATTTAATATTTCCGTTTTGAAACTTGGTAATAAAAAAAGAAGAAACTACAACGACAAGGACGACGACAACAACGGCGACGATGATGAAGAAGACGACGACGACGACGACGACGACAACGACGACGACGACGACGACGAAAACGACGAAGACGAAGATGACGACGACGACAATATCTCATGTATTATTTAAACGATCATTCGAGCGTGCACTTTTTTTTTAACACGCCTTAGGCGTAACTTAGCCGTCATCTTACGATTTCTTCGTACCTTGACCTATGGCACTTACATTAAGTAATATTATCTCGAAAAACAACGAACTACAGTATACTAGAAGATTATAGTTGGTAATGTCGTCTTCTATTTTTTCACGTCAACGATCAAACATGATGCAATTTTAACGCGAATGTTTAAGAGAATTACATTATATCTCATATAAATATCTCACCTATCGTATATATATATGCATATATATACGTAGGTATAATATGAAATATGTACGTAAATAATTTGTAACACATAAAATGGAACCTCCTACATATTTAATTTCGAAATTTTTCGATATGTGCCCAATCTATATCTATCTAGATAACTTCGTGAAAAATTATGATCAAATGAACACGAACAAGAGTGCGATTATTTTGAGATTATATTTTTTGTTTGTTATTTCTTTTTTTTTTTTTTTACGAGGTCATATCATACGTGGAAATGTACGATAGAAATGGTATCTTATAAGATCGAGTGCACGTTTCTTCGTAAAGAATAAATAGAGATTGTATTTAAGTATAATTAAGAAATATATTCTTTTTTATTATTTGTTTATCTGTCCTTTTAATTTTTTTTTTTTCCTTGAAAATCCATGCAACTTTTTTATTTCCTTGTTTATTCCTTTTTCTTTTTTTTTTTGAATTCATTTATGAACGAACGTAGCAGATACGTATATATGTAGTACGTACGTATACACGCGTGTATCATGTAGAGTTCGACAAAAGTATCGTAAAATATGTTTTTTCTTTTTCTACCTTCGAAGAATCCAAAGATCAAAACTAAATCGGATTTGATTAACATACTAGATATGTGTAAGTATATGTATATACACGCGTATACGTGTTAGGAATTCGATGAAATTATATAATAAAATATACAAATACAATCGATATTTTCTTTTTTGTCATAAAGATCACATATTTCTTTTATTTTTTTTTTTTCGAAAAATTTAGAGAATAAAATTACATTGATTTATGATCAATGTTATACACATACACACAAAAATATGTATAACGTTGATATAAATTCTAGCACGCAAAAATATGCGTAAGTGGGCGCACGATATCGGCTCGTATGCGCAACGGAAAGGATCGGAAAAAAGAGAGAAAAAAGAAAAATAAAAAGAAATATATATATATATAAAACGAGAAAAATTTATGAGAATTAATGACTTTTTTTTATGATCAGAGAAAGTAGATTATTTTTCTACGAACTATCATGGACGTATGCGCGTATTTGACTCGACCGTAACGAGTATTATGCGAAAATATCCTTACGTTATTCCTACATACATACGTACATATATATTAAAACGAATAAAAGAGTGTAGAGAATGTCGTGATTTATCTTGAAAGTAACCCGTTAACCTATAGTAATTACATTTTAAGTATAAAAATGATTTTACGATATGAATTAGGATAATCGTTTGGATAGTTTTGAAAAAATTAAAAGAAAATAAAGAAAAAAAAAACCATTCTACGTATTTAACTACGTAATCCATGTATAAACATATATGATAAACAAGTATAAACATATACTTCGAGTCATGATTCGAAAGATGCGATGTGAATTCGAAAGGGAAGCGAGTAGTTTCGTTGTAAACTTTCTCGGCAATTCGTAATTGGATGTCGCCATTACGTCCGATACGTTACTATGCGTGCTCTCCGTGAACGGCCATTACCGATAACATCTTCTATCTTTTTTTTGTTCTTTTTCTTCTCCTCGCACGAAAGATTAGAAAAAGAAAGATTACTGTGTAAAAGAAAAAAAAGGTAAAATGAAAAGGTAAAATAAAAATAAATAAACTGTAAGAGAA
This sequence comes from Vespula pensylvanica, assembly GCF_014466175.1. Taxonomy (NCBI): domain Eukaryota; kingdom Metazoa; phylum Arthropoda; class Insecta; order Hymenoptera; family Vespidae; genus Vespula; species Vespula pensylvanica. The sequence goes on along the minus strand of NC_057687.1, from coordinate 8,911,277 downwards.
TAATTATCTGGAAAAAAATTTTTTTTTTTTTAGATGACAAATGACTCGAATAAACTCGAATAAATCGGTTAACAACAAGTTTTTATGGTGGAAGTAAAATAATTATTCTCGCCGCTATCCTTCATTTCTTTTTTATACTTTTCTTTTTTTTTATTTTCTTTTTCATGTCAGAGATAAATTATGTTTGATCTCGATAAAAAAATATAAAAAGATTTGAAATATCGAAAATATTAATATACGTACATATGTATACATCTACATGCATACACATATATTATATAATATAAATATATATTACATAATATAAATATATATTTAATTTATTATATGTAAATGAAAAATATTTGAATACCTAATATATTCGAAAAAGAATTGTAATTGAAAGTTTCTTTGCATGTAAAATAGATATCTAAATGAAATCGTACGATTACAAGTTAAAAATATATCCTTTGTTAATTTAGCATAGTAAAGAAGCGAATATAAGACATGAAAGCATTTCTCTCTTGTAGTCGTCGTCGTTCGTTCCTTTCAACGTTCATTCGGAGATAGGAGAAAAAAAGAAAGTTAGAAACGCTTAGCTAAACACAGACAATATTTGATCATGTATCTATCCTAGAATCGATTCTATCATTTATGATGATGGATTAAAAATGTTATATTAAATTTGAACAGACATAATAAAATGTTTCAAATTCGATTGAGATCAACGTGAATCGAGTTGAACGAGTTTTGCCTTTGAAAAGATCTATAGAAATATATCGAGTGATTAGAAATAATGGAAGGATTTATGCAAAAGAAAAGTATCTTTAACGACAAAATTTTTTAAATATTCCACTTTAATGAAATGCAAGGAACTTACCTTTGCCTGAGTAACGGATCAACGCCCACGGTTGGTTCGTCCAGTATTAAAAGTTCAGGATCGTGCATGAGAGCCACTGCGAAAGATACCCGTCTTTGTTGGCCACCACTATTTCGTAAAAAAAAATTAAAACAAATAAATCAAAAGATTTTTTTACCAAATAAAAAGACTATTTTTCTTCTATAAATAATTTAAAAATTAAAAAAATAAATTTTGAATGTAAAAAAAAATGTCGGAAAATAATTCTGTTGGTTTCCCATGTAAGGATCTTGTAATACAATAATAAAAAATAAACTCTTTATGTTATCGACTATTAAGATTTTTATTAAATCATGTTTGATATTTAAATAACGTTTGACATCGATAGAAGCCATATTTTAAATATATTTTTTGATTTATTTCTTATCTTCGATATTCTGCAAGTGTTTTCTTTTTTCTTCACACGAAGCATGTATAAACATAATAACATATAAGAAAATTTCTTAAACATGCTAATGTAAATGAGCTTAGATGTACCAACAGAATTTTATCGATATGAATACATGTATATAGTACCTACCTGAGATTTTTAACCAGTCGATTTTGCGATGGCAAATCCAAGAATTGTAATAAAAAACGAAGCCTATCGACGATTTCAGCCGTGTCCATGCCAAATATCCAACCGAAGTACAACATAGTTTCGCGTATGGTAAATTCACCGTATAAGGCTATTTCTTGTGGCATATAACCAACTCTTTTTCCAGGTACACCAGAACCTTTAGTACCAGGTTTACCACCTAAAACCCAAATCTCTCCGGAATTCAAGCGTCTTTGGCCGACGATGCAAGATAGCAATGTTGTTTTACCGCAACCGCTAGCACCCAAGAGACCATATCTATCGAGAAACATTAAAGTTTTTAACTGAAGTCTTTTTTTATATTTACACACCCGTTACGTTTACTCAAGATCGAGGAATCGTACTCTTCAAGATCTTCGTTCTTATTTTATATAATTTCTTTTTTATTATCAATTTTATTGATTTTATACAAATAAAAGGACGACACGAGTAATCTATTAAATTCGTTAAGATAACACGAGAAAGTTTTATTTTCGATAGAACTATGATAAAAAGTAATGATATATATTTCGTGGTAACATAATCGTTCCATAAAAACTGAAGATATATATTACTTGGTAACACGTCAAAGAACGTTTCACAATAATTTCTATATAGTTTCGCGGTAATAAAATTCCGTTCTCAATTATTCCTTAGGAAACTTTCCTTCCGTCGAAAATGGTAAAATACTTTTATGTTGATCGTTAATATTACGAGAATAGACATACTGAACGATTATTACATCTGTCTAATTTTATCATGGCAAATAATATCTGTAATATCATTGAATAGATCTTTTAGATCATAAAAAGAAATAAAAAGAAAGAGAAAGAATTTTATTTAATTTGAATAATAATTACGAATGATCGTCTAGAGGTAATTCGAGTAAATCATTTTCAATTGTTCTTGAAGATTCTCTTCGTATTCTATTTTATTAAGAACAAAAGCTTTTAACGCGCACGCACACGCTACACACATACACAATAGAGAAAATAGTTGTTCTACGTGCTGTTTATTTACGTATTACGTTTTATGTTTCTTATGTATCGTTTATAAGAATGCACGATAGATTTATTTATCAAAATGAAAAACGAGATTGAGAAAGAGAGAGAGAGAAAGAAAGATAGATAGATAAAATGTATTTCTGTTTTCGGATTTTGCAAGATCGTTTCCTTTGTCAAGAGCAGGTTTCAACGTAAGAAGGACAAATGAAATAACTATGTAGTATGTATATATTCTATCTAATAGGATTCCAATTACGGTGACGTCATTTACATACGTCGAATCGAACATTATAATTCATTTTCTTTTGGCTTGTCTTTGGAATAATAAATAACGTAATGATTCAACGGAAATGATATCAAGATTGTTCTAACTAGAAATTGTAGCACTACTTAATCTATTGAGTTGAAAATTTAGATTCAGATAGAATTAACCAAAACAAAAATAAAACAGAGCATAAAATCAAACAAATTTAAATATCTACGTAAATCTGTTTATCATAGGCAATTCATATATGAAAAAAAAAAGGAATAAGAGAAAGAAAATAAATAGATACAAAGGAAAAAGAAGATTATTTATTCATTAATGTTTAATTGAACATTGAGCATGATCAAACAAAAACGTTGTTTACTAGTTATTGTTTAATATCCCATCAACCGCTTGAGCGGGATTAAAAAAGAACATTGTCTCGATGTCATTGGAAAATAATTATTATTTCTTTTTAAACTTTCAACGTACGGCACAATTTTATGTTGTATAGAATATAGTTACTAATCATAGCGATAAAATAAGTCATAATTATCCGATAATTTACGAGCTTCGTTATAAAACGCAAGAAAGTTCAATCAGTGGTTGTATGCTGTTTTGATTAGACTTTTTTTTGGTTCGTTTCTTTTTCTTTCTTTTTCTTTCCTTAAAACATGCATGTTTAAACAGAAAGTTTGCTTAACCAATTCAAAGATATTTCTTTTAATTTATAGAGATTAGAAATAAACATATGTTATTTTTTTTTCATACTTTCTCGTTTTTCTTTTGACAAATATATATAATATGTTATAGATATTCGATAAGTTCGTATAAAAATTGTATTTAATATATATATATTTTTTAATGTAATCTTACATTAATAATATTATTAAAATTAATAATATTATTAAATAATATTACTATTACATATATGTTATATATATTATATTATATATAATATGTTATAATTTATCAAAGAATGTATCTAATATAAAATATATATTATTGATACTTACATAGATCCTTTGGCTACCGTCATACTAAGATTTTGTATAACATGATTTGGATTTTTACTACTGCCATAAGTTTTGAAAGCGTGTCTAACGCTAACAGCCTGTTGTCGATTCCACGCTGCACTGTTTAATCCTGGCGTAGCCAAGACTGGATTCGTTGTGACCATCGTCAAATCTACATTACTCTCCGTGTTGTTTTGTATAACATTCATTGAGAAATTTGGGTTTATTATACCCCCACCGCCGTCCGCGGTACTATCACCACTGAAACATAAACAAACACGGATATTGTTTTATTTTGGTGAAATTTAATTTCATTTAGAAAAGTATTAATTCATAAGAACATAATTGAGTATAATAAATATGTGTGTGTGTGTGTATATATATATATATATATATATATATATATATATATATATACATATGACGTACTATTAGGCGTCCATTCGGAACAGCCTTCGAGCAAGGTAAATCGATCTTGTAAATCTTAGAGCACGAGGAACTCGTACCTCTGGATCGCGTACAGTTTAGAAAGAGCAAACGAGAGTATTATGTAAGAAGACGGCTTTCTTTTCGCCGTGTTGACGATCGGCCGTTTCAGTGGACAACATATATACTATATACATCTATATATATGTGTATATATATATATATATATATACATATATATATATTTTTCATTCTACGCTGTTCTTTTATTTAATCACTATACTACGTACATATGTATATACGTGTATCCTCTCTCTCTCTCTCTCTCTCTCTCTCTCTCTGTATATATATATCTTTTTTTACAATATATCATAGTACAATTTATTTGTATATTTTAAAATATAATTTAAATATTATATATTAAGTATATATATATTTTTATAACATATTTTAATTCAAATTATATATATATATATATATATATATATATATATTATATATATATTACAATATATGTATACATATATACAAGCTAAATATTGTAAAATGAAACTATAAATTTAAAAGAGACTTTCTCGACAACTACCTAACGAATAATGTTCGTCATTCAACTACTTGTCAACGTCATTTCTATCAGGAAATCTCGTTTCTTCGGCACAACCAAAACGGAAAAAGATTAATAAAGTATCTTGCGGTTCCGGGCAATCGATTTATCGATAACTCGTATTATGCGGGAACTGTTTTATAACTCTCTGTATGTATTTATCGATATCTATCAAGCTTTACAAAGATCTTACAATACTATCTCAATTCTATTCTATTGTATCATATATACCTACTCATTTATTACTTACTTGTTACATCAAACTATGATTCTATTATTAGTTAAAAAATAATTTTAATTAGATAGGTATATCCATCGATATTTCCTTTTCTATCAAAGAATATAATTATTATTAAAATTTTATTTCGATCGACCATGTCTAATTACTTTCTATAAATAAGAGTCATATTTAATTTTCCTTTCGTGCTTCGTTGAAAGTTAACAAATCGATCGGTATGAGTTACGTATGTATATCTAGATGTGATCGAGTCACGTGTATGCCTGAATGTGCATATGCGTGTAGTTATATACGTACGCATGTGTATATATTCGTGAATTCTTGCGGTCAGAGCGATTAACATCGTGGAATATTTCAGATTTGTAAACGTTGATCGTCCAGTTTCTTTGTAAAATGTTTCACGATTTACGTGGAAAAACTTACGTTAATTATTTGATATTTTCCGAATGATAAAGGAAATGATATTTTCCGAAACTTTCCATATGTTAATTTCTTTATCTATCCTTTTTTAGTAAAAAAAAAAAAGAAAATAATCATGCCTATTCGATGTCTATATAATTTCCACGCAGGTATATTTTGTATTCTACAAAAGGAAAGATCATTAAATGTTTTTATCGAAGTGCATGTATAACTTCCTCGTCTATGTGATCATTGAAATCACCGATCAACATGTTTCTTTTCTTTTTTTTCATCGGGTGATTTCAATGATCTCTTTCATTAATTTTATTATCGTTTGAAATTTTTTCTAGCAAGTATATGTTTTATATATTTTATAATCATAAAGTGATTATATATTATTTATAATGAATTATCTTTATTGGACTATTAAGTATCGAATCAAAATTAATAATTAACGAGATATGTAATATATGCAGTATGCTATGTAAATAGAAATAGTAATATGTATTAATTAGTATAGTAAATATAAATATAAAATAAAAAAAAATAGTAAGATAATAAATTAAATTTAGAAATTAATATTTTCAATGTTATATTATAACTGATTAAAGTATATAATCAATTATTAAAAAAAAAAAAAAAAATACAGTTGTTCCATAAGAAAAACTAAAGATCATTCAAGTTCCAGTTTAACAGGAAATCCGGCGATTTATATCGTATTGAAATATTTGATAAATGAAAATACGTATATTTTTTTAAGCTATATATATATATATATCTATCTTTTCCTATTAATATTCAACTAATTCTTAATTTAAAATAAATCTGTATATATTTATATATTATTTTTATGTAGAAAAGAGCTATATGAGGAATTATAAATGTTCAAAAAATTAATCATTTTCTAAATCCTCCAATTATAATAGTGATTTTGGTCAATTTCTAATTAATTACTAAATCATTACAAGAGACTATTACATATATTTAACGATTTTTTCTCTATGTTTAAAAAAAAATAATAATAACATTTAAGACAATCTAATCGAAGAAAAATATTTCACAAATATTCATATACGAATATTTTACAAAACGGATATCTCGAAAAGAAACATATTACGCATATATAGTTTACATCCATGCTCGAGTTTCATGAAAGAGACGAAGAGATAGGAAAAAAGGAAGAAGAAAAACAATAACGAAAAAAGAAAAAAATAAGAAAAAAAAAGAAAGAAAGAAAGAAAATAAATGCTGCGAATAGCAAGTATAATCTTGATAAAGTAAAAGGAAATAATACAACAAATTTCTGGTTAAGTTTGTCAATATCAATCTATAAACATAAGCATTTATATGTATATATGTGTATCTACGTATGTCCTACGTACCCTAAGTATGTATGTACATATGTATGTACACATGTATATACATACGTACGTAATAAAATGATGCTTAGTATTCGAAAATCGAAATCCAAGATGGTGGACACAGTGCGAGCAGAACGGACGACAGTGGTGCAAAGATTACGCAAGTCGGCATTCCGTAGAATGCGACGTATCGCGAGGACGCGTGTGGAAAGAGTACGCTCGTGAGTTACTTCGTTTTCTGGGCCATGGTCGAAACTCAAATTCTCGGTCGGTAAACGCGTTGATCCCACCCGTTAGTATCTCTTTTGCAAGTGAAAGATATCTTACAAGAGAAAAGAGAGGATACCTAAGAGACTTTCCCCAGACTTTTATACGACTTTTGTCCGACTTCCTATCTCACAAGAGAGAACACGTGTATCTTTTACTTGCATATATATGTATGTGATGTGTGTGTGTGTGTGTGTGTGTGTGTGTACCTGTCTTATCACTCTCTCGTCTTTGACGACGTCATTTGAAGATCCAACGCCATTGATTATCTTGTCGACAATAATTTTCATTATTCCTTTGAATATTTCACGATTTATTTGGTTATACCTTCTTTGTAATTTTTGTTTTCCTTCTTATTCTTTCTTCGTTTCCTTTCGTTCGTTCGTTTGTTTTTTTTTTTGTTTTCTTTTGAAAGCATTAAGTATATAAATATAAACGAATTAAAATACTTTTCTGAAATATGATTAAGAATTTGAAAAAGAAAGGAACAAAAGAATATAAAACAAAAAAAAGAAAAAGGAACGAAAAGAAATATATATAAATAAATCCATTTAATATATAATATATTACACCTTAATAACACATTTGCATCTTGCAAGGGTCATCGAGATCATTTATTTCCTTTATACTACAAAATTGATTTTAATATCTATAATATGACAAATATAATATGTATATGCGTATTTTAAATATATTTTTTTCCAAAACGTGTTTTACAATTATAATATCCTTCGAATTTATTAGTAAATAATAAGACTCTATTAGAACGCAAATAGATGTATAATGAAAATAACCACTTTGCGTTTTCATATTTCTAAACTGATCTACAACGTCCAGTTAATGTAATTAACACCGTCAAGATGAGTCAGAGAGCGTGTGTATGTAATCATGTTACAACGTTAAATGCGGTTTCTTTCTTACATTTGTCATTTGACCATTCATTTGTCCATTCATTGATAACTATTACAAACGAAATACATATATATATATATAATTTTTTTTTTTTTAATGTCACATTCAGATAAACATTTCGTTAAATAATGGTAATAATTCGTAAAGAAATTACCATCCCTTTATCTTGTATCCTCTATCTCGCTATTCTTCTAATGGCACTCTCTCTCTCTTTCTTTCTCTTTCTTTAAATTGCAAATCTTGGTACCATTCTCATTTCCCATTGAACCTTACATAATCCGATAGAAAGTGTCGAAGATAATAATTGACCGAGGACGTTCGAGTGAGTCAACCGTCGTTTCGTCGAAATAATGTAGAAATCAAAAGAGAGAAAGAGACGTGATTTATATAAAAAAA
>NC_057687.1:8823475-8902946 GCF_014466175.1 Vespula pensylvanica | reverse complement strand
AAAAAAAAAGAAAGAAAGAAAGAAAGAAAAAGTAACACCAAAACAAAATATAAACATTTCATTATTTTTCTTTTGATTTTACGAGTGGATCTTTTTATGTTGTCTGGAAGCAAAAAAGAAAAAGAAAAGAAAAAAGTACAAAAAAAGAAAATAAATTCCAAAAGGTAAGCGGCGAGGTATAATACGAACGTGATGGTAATCAACGTAATACGTGTAACTTTTAAAAAGATGCTTCTATAGTTTGGATAATATGTCCCTCTCGATCAAACAAAAGCTTATTTGTTTGATCGTATGCGGTATGTAATAATAATAGCTATATTTTATATCCACAAAGGCAATGGCCACGGGCACGTGCGTCAATGATTCTGTTATGCCAAACGGACGGACTCTCAATTAGAAATACGTGCGATGATTTTAATTAATCGAAATGTGTCTGTTACCAAAAAAAAAAGAATAAAAAAAAAAAAAGAAAAAAGTCTTCCATCTTCTCTCGAACTCCTCTCCAACACCTACCCCCGTTTTTTTCCCTGTTCATAACAATTTGACCTTGAACATACACGGTCTCATCGGATAACGCAACGTTGCTGGCCTTAACTGACCTTGCTTTTTTTGTTCTCTCTCTCTTCTCTTTCTTCCTTCTTTTTTTTATTTTTTTTTGCTCGTTTGTTACACTCGTCTATGTATTTATTAATTTCTTTCTTTTCCCTTTCGTTTCTTTCATCTTAATTTTCAATATCATTCGATCAATTTAACGATATTTCGTAAACGACCAATTGTTTCATTGTCGTGAATTCTTTTTTTTTTCTTTTTTTTTTTTTTTAATCTTTGTTCCTTTCTTCCTCTAATAAGAAGGACGATTTAGTATCTACATATATATACGTATACTTATACGAAATATTTCTCGTGTACGTTCTTCGATTACACCATATTTCTTTTATAATTTAAAACGAGTCCTAACCTTGACTCAATTTCCATTGAACGAGTACGATTCTCTTACGTAGTTGATTTTAAGTTCGAAGCTTGGGTCATAAGTATGCGTTCGGTGACACCAACCAAAAACCACGACCTTCTATCCGATTTCGTCGTACTGTATATAAATATATACATACTCAATGTATTTCAAATGTCCGATAGATTCATTTACCTTCATAACAATACATAAATACTTTTAACTGTACATATACGTACATGTATGACCGATTTCTATTATTTTATTTTTTACATTTATCTTTTACTTTTATTTTTTACTTTTATTTTTATTATAACTAACGCGATAGGGATGACTTTAGTTAAGAAAAATAATTCTCGAAAATTTGAAGATGATAAAAATATCAATCGTCGTGTGTACGTGTGTGAGTGTGTTAAATCTTGTGATCTTGCGATTTGTTTAGATTTTTTTATTTTATTCAATTTTTTCATACGATTAATATTTATCTTGATATTTAAATTGTGTTTTTAATATTTAACAGAATACTTTCATTTCTTTTTTATTTTGTTCATTAATTAATTTAATTCTATATAATCATTTCAAATTTGATTATTTACTCGCTATTGTACTTTCTTTATTTCTCTTTAAAAAAAAAAAAAAAAAAAAAAAAAAAATGATTTTTATTAATGTATACTTATGTTAAATTGAATTTGTTTTTTATCTATAATGATTGAATATTTAAATGTTTCTTTTTTTTTAATTTGTCTTATGTTGCAAATCATCAGATTTAATTCTTTTACAAAGATAATAGAATTATTTAATTTCTCGTTCCTCTTTGTTTCGCTTTTATTTTCTTTCTTCTTTTTCCTTTCAAATAAATTTTTCTTGCACATGTTCAAATCGTTCCAACTAACAATTGGCTGATTTTCTTTCGCATGTCGATGCCACTTTAGGAATAAAAATTTCTTTAAAGGATAATACGATCAAGAGAGATCCATTCATGGGCAATTTGTGATACGTAATTCTTACACGATTACGTGGCAAAGGGATCGCAATTTCTTTTTTTTTTTTTGGTATGAAACATAAAATAACGAGAACAATGATAGCCAATAACATTAAATTACATAAGTGACGGTCTTTTTTTGTATGTAAGTAAGTACATAAGTGGATACATACATAGTTGAAAAAAAAAGAAAAAATAAATTATATACGATTTTTGATTTCATTTGATTGCAAAACTCACTTTATCACCTATTATTATTGTTTTATTCAATTGCCATTTACAATCTGATTTACATTAAAAAGATCTGCAATGATTTATATATCAATGAATAATCCGGAAAAAAAACTTTTTATTTGATGCATATCAAATGATTTATGTTATACCAAATATTTCAATTAAATTTTATGATATATATATATATATATATATATATATATATATATATTGTATTGGCCAATAAGTACAGTGTCATAATTTTTATAAATTTGTATTACAAATTAATAAAACCGAATGGATATATCTTTATTTGAAAATATTTGATATCTTATATCCAAATAGATAACACCATAGAATATTTTTCTTTTTTCATTGAAACACTACAATATTTAATATTTAAATGAACGATATTAATATTTTTTCGATTGAAAATTTCATGACATTATTTTTTGACCAATTTGTCATATACTATGTATTTGATTAAGTTTATTTGATTCGTTGGTAAGGTATGTATATATAATACGATTGTATGTACATGTATAACTCGTAACTCTCGAGGAAGCGTTCATTTTCGTTGAAACGTGAAAGCGTGCGAAACTTGAGACAACAATCGATCCTACGTCTAACTTTAAACTGGTTTGGAATATTCTCTTAATCCTCTAACGTCATATATGTTATTTTTTTATTTCCGATATATTTTGTCTCTCTCTCTCTCTCTCTCTCTCTCTCTCTCTCTCTCTTGCTCTTTTTCTCCTTTTTTCTTACTTAAAAAAGCTTTTAGGCTTCTAATTAGATATCTTACGATTTAGGCTTGTAGTTATTTAATTTGAAAAAGGAACTAGCCTATAAAAAGTCTCCGAAGAGATTAATTGACTTTTAAAATTATTTAGGAATTTTTGGCCCACCAAGAAACTTTTAATTCTAATAGTCTTATTTTCATAATTATTTAAATTATTCACAGGAAAGATTGTACAATATGGAGTTGATTATAAATTTTTTTGATCTTTCTTAGAATCGTAAAAAAATTTCCCAATCTTGTTGGTTTACCATCCTCAAAAAAAGAAAAAGAAAAAAAAGAAAGGGAAAAAGATTAGTTTAAAAATAATCTCGAACGAAAGAGATTAATTGATTTTTAAAATCACCTACGAACTATATTTATTTCACTTACTACTTGTTAATAAAGACTTTGCTCGTTAACGTAATTGCAACATTTCATTAATCATCTATTTGCAAAGATCAAAAACGCGGAAAAACATTTAAAAGCGAAGTCTATCACAATGTGAAACAAAAAAAAAATGAATAAAAGAACTTGTACTTAAATAAATTTTTTTTTTTTATTACTACTATAAGTGTCGTTCTTTTTTCTTTTTATTTGTTCGATTGTTCTTTTTTTTATATGCTTTTATAGATAAACGATGAAATATCAAAATAATGAAACTATTTTTATAGAAAACGAATATATTCGCAAATACTTGAGATGAGAGAAGACATACCGTTGATTTTCTCGACAGGATGATGTTGCAGTTTCCGCGTTAGATAAAAAGCATTAGAAACACTACTACAATAACGACGAAGAATGAATGTGACCGTAGGATGTAATCAGTTTTTATTTTTTTTTTTGATGTTTTACGAGCCAGTATGTTCTTTCTAGCGAGACTTATCAAGATTTTTCTTTTTTAATTATTTATTTACTTCTTCATTTTATTTATTTAATATTTATTTTATTACTATTCTTACATTCTCTTTTTTCTTCCAATCGACAAATGAAATTTAATAATCAATTTATAAGCTCACCGTATCGCTAATGAAAACGGCTATTTTCCTTTTATCGAGATATTTATTTTTTTCAAAAGAACATAAAAATCGACAAATATAATTTAAGGAAGAATTTAACGATTTCATGATCGAACATATAAATAAGGACGAATTTATAGATTACTATAACAAGAACATGTACGAATTAAAGACGTTTCTCTTGGAAAAAAAGTTGAGAATTTCACGTCGAAAGATCGTAAGTAAATTCTATTGGATTTACCGTTGCGAGAAGATGGAGACGGTATTGGACAATACTTTAGCGTGTACACTTGGCAAACACTTGCATTTTCCTTTGTACCTTCTAGAAAGTGTATTTCTCTCTTGGTCTTTCACATCGTTCGTTCGTAGCCTTACGACCACATCATCATCGTCGTCATCGTTATCGTCGTCGTCGTCGTCGTCGTCGTCGTCGTCGTCATCGTCATCGTTGTCGTCGTCGATGATTTCTTTGTGAAATTCTTTCAAAGCCATTTGTTTAATGCACAACTAATTAACGCTCCGATGATTTTATCTTACGCTTTAACTACACCGAAGACAATCTCGTAAATAATTTCTTCCTTTATTCATTTTTTTCTTTTCCTTTTTTTCCTTTTCAATTTTTATTTGATATTATAATAGAAGGATGCTTCGTCGTACGTAAAATTACTTATGCACATACATATGTATAAATTTGTAATTACGTATGTATTATACACATAAATATATACAATAAAATTTTTAACTTCGATTCAATTCAAATCCAAAAATGAAAGACAATTTCTGATATCGATGATATGTACTTATATATGTATATACTTATGTATGTATGTTACTCATCTTTATACCTTATTGTAAACTCAATAAACTTATAAGCTCGAGAGGTGAAAGCGAGCCACTGATGCCAATACTACACGGATAACTCTGAAGATTTTAATACGTCTTCTTTATTTAATGCTACGCCAACGAGAGAATCAGACTCTGACCATTCAAAATGAAATGAAATTATCTTTATATTAATTTTTACTTAACACGTGCTAATACATCGAACAAATAAATTATCTTACGACATAAAATAATATTCTATTCTTCCTTCTTTTTTCTATCTCTCTCTCTCTCTCTCTTTTTCTAATTAATTATATATTCATTGTTGAAATATTAAAAAAAAATGTATGAACGTATGTATTATAAAAAAAAAAAAATGTGTAAAATGTTATATTAAAATTAATACGTAATTTACGAATTTTTATATACTAATCAATCGTTATACGATATTTTATATAACGTATAAAAATGATTCGATTATAGTTAATATAATATATAATAATAAATTAATAAATAATTATAGATAATTATTTGAAAAAATTCAGATTTATCGATAATAAGAATAAATTTGGTGATAATAGAATCACAATTGAATTTTCTAAAACGAAGATGTGTAAAATAAAACGAATATAAATAAAATTGCAATCACAGATTGAAATGAATCTCTTTCATGATACTTGATTAAAATACACATCGATCTTCGTTATGTTCGACTCGGATATTCGGAGTTGAAGATTTGGCCATCATCCGATACTTTCAAATCTCCTCCGGCATATCCTGTAGATTAGTTAATTTTATAAAATTTATTCGTTTATATAATATATATATATATATATATATATATATATATATATATTCACGTGTATAAAAGAGAAATTTTCTTTGCGTCAATATAATTGATATTTTCAGAATATATTAAAAAAACATAAAAATAATCACGCAAAACAAATTATTTTATTCATTTGACCGATTAGTAGTAGGATTCTCGTATTAAAATTTTTATCGTACAGAAAAAAAAAAGAAACGAAAAACAAATGTCGATACTTCGGTCGAAATTTTCACAAACGAATTTATTAAAAAATGTTTAACGAAAAAAAAAAAGAAAAAGAGAAAAGAAGAAAAAGAAAGAAAGAAAGAAAAACTATGACATTCAAATTGTTAATATAATAATGATTAAATAATATTATTATCTTTGTTTCTTTGTTTTTACGACACGATTATAAAAAAATATACGAGAGTTTCTGATCATGAAAACTCTTCACGAAGATTTCTAGAAATTCTATGGCGTCTAACGAAACTAGGCTACTTAAGATCATTGGATAAAGATCTACGGTATTGTTTACGGTATCTTTATGACGATCAAGATCTAAAACTTTCTTCGCGTAATCAACTAACGATAATATATAAAAAGAAAAAGAATCTCATTTAAAAGTCGTTAAAGGAACTTACGAAAGACTCTATTTCAGGGATTTCCATTTCCAAATCGAAATACACGATTTTAAACCCGGTTGTCCTTTCGATTCGTATACACACACACACACACACACACATATCACATGTAAGTATCCAAATATATAGTGTAGTAAACGATATTACCTCTCACTTACGCGCGTTTATGCAATCGATCGAAACGTGCACACAGGGCATCGATGTTAGTATCGAAATAATATATATATATATATAAAAAAAAAGATAAATCTCAAAGAAAAAAAATCGAAGCAAAAAGAACAGGACAAACTTGTAAAAAAGAAAGGAAAAAAATTCATTAATATTCGTAATCATTAAGATTACGTTCGATTACGTTTTTAACGTGGATCAAAGAATTTTTTTTTTCTTTTTATACTTCTTTTTTTTTTGAACACTTTTCTAACACTTACCTTCCGATCATTGATCCTATTTTTTTCTGCTATCCTTTTCTTATTTCCTTATAATCTTCGGCCGTGACAGTGTCTCCTTTCTTTTTTCCTTCTCTTTTTTTTTCCTTTCTTTCTCGGACGTTCACAGTAATAATGAAAATGAATACACCAGAAATCAAAAGGATTTGTAACACGAGAGCGTTCGAACGTTATAATCCTTGAAGGAATTCTTCATCGATGTTATGTTCGTTTTCATCAACGATTTACTCAAACGATCAATATACATACATATGTATATCGTTGTGAGAAAAAAAATAGGAGAAATATTTTTCTATTAAAAAAAATATATATCTCTTCGTTTGATGTTTTTCTTTTCTTCAAGCGGTCACACAGGAAAATACATAAGTACACTGTGTGTAAAACGACATTTAAAAAAAATTAAAAAGCGCCGTTAGAATATCGTTATCGTCACCGACTATTTAAGAGATTTAACAGAACGATTTTATAAAAACTGATTAGTTCTTGTAATATAAACCGGGAGAGAGGAAAAAAAGGAAAGTACAGTAGCAAATACGAATATTCGTTTTTACAAATGTGCAATTAGCGTGTGTTCGTTTGCGTATACAATCTGACAACACCAATATAATCTCTCTTTTTCGATGCCCCACACTTCTAATACCTCTTGCTCTTGCTTAGAAAACTAATTTTAACTCTCCTATGGAGAGTAGAGTAGTCTTCGAAAATAAAAATCGCGCACGAAGAAACCCGTTGGAATCGCAATTGGGGGTTGATTAAATTTCTTTTTTAAACGAAGACGTGAATTTTTTTTTATTTTTTCTCTACTTCAATCCTTGTTATTTTTTTCTTCTTCCTCTTTTCGGAGAACCGATGAACCGATATACACAGACAAACAAATAGACGAACAAACGAAAAGAGAGAGAGAGAGAGAGAGAGTATGTTACAAGTAGTCGCGATCCGTGCCGATGTACGATTCTATACGAACTAACGAATTATTAAAACGCGACGCCGTTCTGCGTACACTTTCTCTCTCTCTGCTTGCTTGCTTGCTTACCAGTCTATCTACCTGCTGACTACCTCCCTGCCTACTTGCCATCGATTCTTAGGGTGGGAGATGAAATCCCCCTCCTCACCTTCATTCAGCATCCTTTCGAGATTCTCTCCCTCCCCACTCTCTCTCTCTCTCTCTCTCTTTCTCTCTCTCTCTCTCTATATCTATCATTGACACTCTCTCTCTCTCTCTCTCTCTCTCTCTCTCTCTCTCTCTCTCTCTCTCTCTCTATGTCTACCACTCACTCTCTCTCTCTCCCTCTCTCTCTCCCTGTCTCTCCCTCTCATTCCATCTCCCTCTCTGCGTCTACCTCTCTCCCTCTCTCCCTCTCTCTCTGTATGTCTATCTCTCTCTATGTGTCTACCTCTCTTTCTTTCCGTGCCTATCTCTCTCCTTCTCTCTCTCTCTCTCTCTCTCTCTGTGTATGTATGTGTCTATTTCTCTCTCTTTCTCTCTCTTTCTGTATATCTACCTCTCCCTCTCGCACCCCTAATAAATTGCTATCTATATTTCTTGCTTCTTGTTTTTCTTTTCTTCATATCTTTCTATATCTTTTTCCTTCTCTTTCTCTTCGTTTCTTTTTTCGTTGTTTTTCATTTCTTTTTCCCACTTTTTTAATTCCTTCCATAAGTATTAATTCAAATGTACCAATGTAATACTAGTTATGCATATTAGCGTATGAATTTTTCTGTCTGCATCGTCGATCTATTTTACATAGATTAGATGTGTGATATCGATCGATATACGGTGCTTCGATTTATCTTTCATTTCAATTGAATCATTTTTGTTTTTTGGTGTGATAATGTCATCTGTTTGTTCTTTGGTTTTATTAAATGTAATTGTTAAATGTAATTGTTTTGAAGGACTTTCTTAAAGGTACTTTCTTAAAGGAGAGTTTCTATGAATTCTGTGAGAATATGTATCATGCAGCGATATATATATATATATATATATATATATATATATATATGTATGTATGTATGTATCTTTCTCTCTTCCCTTTTTTCAATACTTTTTTCTTCCACCATTTTCATTCTTCTTTGAACCTTCCACTCGCTCCTTCGAAGTCGGTGGATTAACGATCTTGCAAGATCGACGACTTTCGAGACTTCTTGTGTCAGTGGTAACAGGTAATACGTCAGAATGAGCACGTTCGAAGCAAACAGGTCATGATCTTGGAACTTCTTTCTTGGAAAACTTACATTACGATATTCAATATAGACACACATATACACCCACATACAATTTCACGATTGGTTTTAACAATATTGCAAATCACATCCCACCTTTGTCTCTTTCCAGCATTCTTTCTCCGAAATTTTCATACTTATCGAAAAAACTAAATTTAGTCAAACGACCTTGAATAAATACGATCATTATTGCTGGATAATACAAGTTATTTCTCCTTTGAAAACAGAAATATATATATATATATATATATATATATATATATTGAAAGAATAAATTTATTTCAATGTTTTTGAATAAATACAATTTTTACCGATATTATGAATTATTTTTTTTTTCTTTAAAATATGAATGTTTATAAAAAGAACAAGTTTATTGCAATTACTTGAAGAAATGTAATTTCTATTTTTCGATAATACATATCGCCACTCTTTGCCTCCCAAAAATGTTTATATTTATGAAAAAAAAAAAAAGTAATAAAAACAAAGAAAAAAGGAAATCACAATCATTTATTTCGATGTCATCGAAGAAGTACTATTTTTATTGTTCGGTAGAATACAATTATTTTCCTTTTTCAAAAAAATATTTATACTTATTAGAACAAAAAAAATATTCATTTCAATGTCATTGAACAATAAAATATTCGAACGAATCAAAGAGTGGAACATTTTTCATCGCTTTAATATTTAAGTTGTGTTGTTATGTTCGACGAGAAAAGATATGTTTCCTCTTTCAATTTGTAAATCTAATACGTTTTTAAGAAAAAGAATTTTTTATATTTTTATTCAAATTTTTTTCCACAAAAGCTGGTCAAAAATGTAATGAATGAATAGAAAGACGAAGAGAGAGAGAGAGAGAGAGAGAGAGAGAGAGAGAGAGAGAGAGAGAGAGAGAGAGAGAGAGAGAGAGAGAGAGAGAGAGAGAGAGAGAGAGAGAGAGAGAGAGAGAGAAACACTGATAATAAATATATTATGCAAAAAATAAATATATAAGTACATAAATACATATATATCCTCGTTTGAGGATAATCACTGTGACGAAAGATTTGTATTAGAATAATCTCTGTACATATAACTACATATATGTATACACCCCTATATATATATATATATATGAATATAGTATAGTATATATATACTATAATATGTATGTATACTCATGTATATATATATATATATATAGATGATGTGTAAAATGCTTGTGAATATTTTCTTAACAAATGTTACCTTGTATGGTATTGATAAGATTACGTGGAATTTCTTGGTAAGAAATATGAGCTTTTTTCTTTTTCTTTTCCTTTTTTTATTGTTTATTTTTGTCAGCATTTATCGTAATACATGTGTGTGTGGGTGTGTTATGTGTTTGAAATATGACAAAGCACATTTCTCTTTTCTTTCGAATTGGCATTTAGATATTAACATAAGAACAAGAAAAAAATAAAAAAGAATACATGAAAAGATCAAAAAACAAAAAAAAATAGAAAAGAAAAGAAAAGAAAAGAAAAAATTCTGCATTTCTGTCAAAAATTTCAATTCTCGTATTTATTATTTTTCTTTACACCTTCCTAACTTCTTTCCCTGTGACCTTCAAATCTTTTTCATTTTATTTTTCTTTTTTTATCTTTTCTTTCGTTTTCTGATTACGTCGGTAAAGATGAAGAAAAGATGAAGCTTAGGAAAAAAAGGTTGTTAAAATTATAAGATGACATTTCTCTATCGTTTTTACGATCGATGATGGAAAAACGAATTGTTGGTCTTACGTTGACAATATGTTAACATTTCATTGACCTATATTCCGTAAGTCACATAATTGCGATCAATGTCAATGTAAATTTTATAATAAGACGAAAAAAAAGGATAAAGAAAAGCAAATAAAGCGAAAAAAGAATACAAAGAAGATCTGATTTGAATCGAGGACTTTGATCTTACACATATACACATACACGCACATATTTATATATGTGTATATATATATATATGTATATGTATATATACACACACAGTATATATATACGCGTATTCATTCGTTGAAAATGAATCTGAGACTATGAATAAATCATATAATTGTGAATCATGTAATTGGAATCATAACAATATCAACGATATAATAAGTTAGAAAAAGAAAATAATAAATAAAAATCGATAGATAAATATATAAGAAAATAAAAAATAAAAAATAAAATAAAATTTGAATAAAATCAAGGGACTTTTTTTTTACACGAGCACATCCACACACGAACATTTACGCACATGTGTGTAAATATATACACATTACACACCTATACCTACTCATTTGTTAAAAATTAATCTCAGTCATTGAATAAATCCAACATGAAATTTCATGGCTGATGAGTTTGTTTATTAACGGGTCGCATATTTACCATGTTACTTTTGCGGGTTTCTTTTTTCTTTCTTTTTTTTTTTTTTTTTCTTTTTCTCAAACAATAATGCTAGTTCATACTTATAAGCATTCACATAAGACATTAGCTAGAATATCATAGTAATGCTAATAGACTAGTTGCTAACGTTTCTGTTGAGGAAGGAAACGGACTACGTAATGCATAGTCTCTAACTAGAAGAGAAGGCGAGTATTAAATCTGAATATAGTATGTGCAGATACTTTACTTTTGTTATTCATGTTAGAGAGAAAAAAAGAAAGAAAGAGAGAGAGAGAGAGACATACATATTTATGTATGTATATATGTGCGTATTTATTTAAATGAACTAGTAATTCATATTCCTTCTTGAGCAGATAACTTTTAATGACGTCATAGAATTAAAAGAATATACATTTGTTTCTTTTTTTCTTTTTTTTTTTTTTAGAGAATACAAAATTCTGTATTACTGCATTGTTAATTTTGTATATATATATATATGTATATATACATATATAAATTTTTTTTATAATATAAAATATAAAACACAAAATTTCTTTTTTTATAAATAATGCAAAATTTTTGATTTATCAATTTTATGTATACACATATATACGCATCTTTTTTATAATATAACAATACAAAGAAGGCATCAATTTATAAAAGATATTTATTGTAAAATTTAATTTCGTGCTACCTATTAGAGCTTTAACTTTCAATGTTTTGTAAAAATTTCTTTATCTGAAATATATGATATGGTATTAATGATTCATATATAAACTTTAAGAGAGAAAGAGAGAATTTAAAAAAGAAAAATTTATTGTCATTTCCATATTATAAATATTTTTTATATGAATTAATTAATACTTTTTTTTTTAACAGAACACTTCTAATCGACTAATCCAAAACTTATAAAAATATTTGTTATTGCACTAAACTCAATGTATTTCTTTTTCTTTTCTATCATTTATTATTATATTATATACTGTATCTAGATACGTATTGTTATTTTTAAATTAATTAATTAATTCTGTATCTTGAGTAAATTACTTTTGTTTTAACTAGTTTGTTATTTCATAAAATTAGAAATACGCTTTTTATTATATTAAGTTAGATATTCTTTCTCTTTATATCATTCAGATCTTATATATCATTTATACAGATATTTGCCGTAATCTTTTTTTAATTAATTACTTAATTTTCTTTTTGAAATAAAAAATATTCAATTGTATCATGAAAACAGAAGTAAGTTTGTTGTATAATAAAGAGTATTAAAGTTAAATTATTTTATCATTTATTAATCACATATATACGTATATGTGTATACATATGTGTATATGCGTATATACGTAACCACATGTTAATAGTTATTTTTCAAAACACATACACACCTACACATATATATTATATTTCTTTTTTTTTAATATATAAAAATTCTAAATTATTAATAAAATTAATAAAACATATATGAATAAATATATTGGAATAATTAATTGATTTATCGATATAACCCGTTAAAGAGATAGAGACCTTCGTCCTTCATAGTCATTAGAAGTCTCGATGTCACCGTCGATCGTCGCTTCGAGGATTCCCGAGCGATCGATAGGTAGCTTCATTTCAGGTCAAGAAGTAGCGACCATAACAGTGGTCAAGACGGTCTGCACTTTCCCTAACATTGCACAACGTGGTTACTGGTACACTGACGTAACCGAAAGTCTGATTAAATAACGTCGAATTATTCACCCCCATATATATATATATATATATATATATATATATAATATATATATATATATATATTTGTATTTTCATTTTTTATAATTTCTTTTTTGTCATCATTAACCTTATTTCAAATTTATTTCGATGAAGAATTTCTATCGTTGAAAATTGTATATGATTTATAACGTAGATATGCATCATATATAATGAAAATTAATATAATATATGTATATAGGTATACTTATAAAATGTCAATGAAATAGAAAGAAATTATTCGTTTTACGAATAATCGAACGAAAGGAAAATCGAATATATTGGTTGAACATGTACCATTGTAAAATGGCGAAACTAATATTTAACTACTAGCGATTTGGTTCAAGGTTTAGAGCCCTCGAATGAAGCCCGATTACTGTCTTTTATCTTCTCGACAGATTTCTTGACGTAATAAGATACAACATCCTGTATATATATAACGAGAGAATTGCTGCTATCTGTCGATAATATACAACGACCTCCGATTTTTCTTTTTTCTTTTTTCTTTTTTTTGATACGTATAACAAAATTTTTATCTAGTTATTCTTCCTTTTCTTTTTTTTATGAAATTTCACTCGAAATTTATTTACCGAAAAAAACAAATAGATGAGAGAATCACGCGTTACGTTTATCAAATTCTTGTTCGTTTTATTAATTTTTTTTTTTTTTATTTTTCTCATGACACCAATTTTTTCCTGTCAATATTAAAATCTTTAATTACGCATTGTTATTTATTTTTGACATATTGCAAAAATTTTGCAAATATTCCTCAAACATTTGTTTATACTTTTCAAATATTTTTTTTTCGCTTAAAAAAAAAATATTGTTTCAATTGTTAACACGTAACGTATACACGTAATGTATAATAAATATCATCGACGTAAAAGAAAATTTTAGATATCACATTTGGCATGGTGTTAATTAAAATTTTTTTTATAATCCGTAGATATTTTTATGATTGAAAAAAAGATCAGATTCAGTATGCATTTCACGAAATTTACTTCGTGGAAGATATTTTCGTACCGAAGAAAAACAGACTGAAATACAGACCGAAATAACCAACGTTATTGTTTCTTCATTCTCCTCCTTTACTTTCTACGCAAACAAATGATTATATATACACGCACATGCACATATAAACGGACACACATAAGCAAATATTGATGTAAGAATTTTTAATGATTTTCATGTTTTTTTTTGATTATTCCAAAATATTTATCACTTACAATCAATCTCAACTTTACGTGTGAACGTGACTCTAGATACAATTTTTGAGTTTTACTAATAATAAAAAGATGGAGTACGTGCGAGAAATTAGAAATAATAACTTTGATTTTGAAATTCTTTTTGATTGATAACAAATGAACTTTGAAAATGACCTATATAAGATCGAATTTATATATATATGTATATATGTATATATATAGTACCAATGCGATAACTATAGTTTTTAATATACATCTATTTATCTATTATTTTATTTAATTCTATTTTATTTAAAAACTAAATAATTACAATATTGAATTTATATATATAATTTATTTTTTTAATAAATTATATATTTATTTAGTATAAATTATATATTAAATTATATATTATTTTTTTAGTAAATTATATATTTATTTATTATATTTATACAATGTAATAAATAAATATATAATATACATACATATAAATTTGTTATATTATAATATATATATACATTATAATTATATATATAATTATAATTACAATTATATCGTATCAATTTTATATTAATTATTGATTAATTATATAGACAGACAGAAAAAATATTATACTATAAAATCTATATAATATATAAATACTTAATAAAACTCGTTTGAATAATTAAAACTTGAACTGAGCGGAAACATAAAAACTAGTTATAAATAAACTTTATCTTACTCAAAAATTAAGTGATTATAATATTTAATTTATATATATACATATAAACATAAACATCTATTGTATTATATTATATACGTATGTAATTATAATTACGTTACATGAATTTTCAATGAATTATTAGTGAAATGTATAAAATATTATATTATCACACTTACGTTTTAAATATTCAATAAAACTCGTTAGAAAAATTATAACTTTAAAGATGGAGTGATAATAAAATAATTTTTACTTTTCACTAATATGATTTGGAAATTTTAAGGATTTCATAAATATCAGATTGAATCGTAATTAATCGTATCGCAGTTATTCGAGTCCGCGAGAAAATGTCACGAAGTTGTACGAGAGAAGGAGACGAAACGGGTCGCTTAGCTATAGCACCAGCAGACGTGAAAGCGGTTGATCCGGCTGCTACTGTTGCCATTGCTGCTAATGTTGCCGTTGCCGTTGTCGATGCTGTTGCTATTGCCGTTGCTAATGCTCTTGCTCTTGCTCTTGCTCTTGCCGAGAATTACGTAAATCCCAGGAAGAACGTTCAAAATGGCTTAGTCGAGTTCTACTTACATCTAATGTGTATTATACAAATTTTTCCTTTTCATAATATTAAAACGTTCCAATAATATTTTCTCTAATAATTCCAATTGAATTGTTTGAAATTAAATTATTTGAAAAAGAAAGGCTAAAATCAAATTTCTAATTAGTGTCGATATTTGATGAAATATTGTTAAACGATATTTAGAAAAATTTATATTTAATCAAACAGAATATACAATTCTTTTAATATATATATATATATATATATATATATATATGTATATATATATATATATGAATAATAATGATAATGATAATGACAGTAATAATAGTAATAATAATAAATCAAAAAGTTATCGAATAACTGTAATACTGATGAATAAAATAGGGTGAATGTACTCTCTGTAAAATAAACATCTAATCTTAGAAGAGATAAATAAGTAAACTCAACTATACATACATACATACGTACATATATATATATATATAATATATATATATATATACAGTCGTATAGATATAAATATAATCAATTACAAGATTTCATTTTATTTTGTTTTACTATAAAATAGATAAATACGAAGATTTCCAACCATTTCTCGTTTTTCCTTTTTCTTTGTAGATATATATCAATACAGTTCGATGCACTAGCAAAAAAAATAGAAAAAGAAAATTGCGCATTGTTTTATCATGACGGTTGCAAAGCACTAAATTAATTTATCATTAATATTCCAAATATAATATTCAAATATAAAATTCAAATTATAATACTATCACGATCGATGAAATTTTTTTTTTATTTTTTTTCAGTATACTTACAATTAGTGTACTTGATAATTAAGCTAATTACGATAATATAAAAATAATAAGACAATTAAGATGATATAAAAATATCGAAATCCATTAAAGCGTAATAAAAATTAAACGACACTTCTTCATTTTTTGTTTCTTTAAAGAATCATTTTATTCGACACGAATAAAAAAGTTTGAGTAAATTTTTACAAATAATGTATCACTACAGAGAGACGGAGAAAGAGAGAGAGAGAGAGGAAAAAACGAAATAAAAATAATGCAAGAGACAGAGATAAAGACAGAGAGATAGAAAGAGAAAAAGAAAGACTTCTTAATACGTATGTTTAATGATAAAAAAATTGTCGAAGAATGACAATCGTTCCATCGAAAATTTTTAAACCTTTTTTCAACATTTACATATATATATATATATATATATATATATATATATATATTTGTTTTGGTCATATCTGTTTCATAGAGTTATTGTCAAAAAATTAATATAATCTGAAGTAAAAGATTAGGTTTTCTTTATATATGTATTTACATATTATACGTTTATATTTGCTGTCTTTATGCATAGGAACCTGTTTTTGAGATTAGATAAAGATAATACGACCTGTATAGCTAGTTAAATAGATATACATATGTATACATGTATCTATTTTTCTGGGATATTTATAATTTTGTTCGAATTCTTTTTTTTTTTTTAATTACTTTCCTTTTCTTGTTGTACTCTTATCAAAGAAAAAAAAACAAACAGAAAGAGACAGAGAAAGAAAAGAAAGATTTTAAATTGATATATTAAACAACTTATTTTAAGGTTTAATTATCGTAGTAATTGATTGAATCAATTATGAAAGTGAACAAAATTTATAATACGACAATGAAAACAATAAAATATAGCGAACGTTTTAAAAATATCTTTGAATACGAACACAAGTGTTTTATACATTCAAATTTGTTTACACAAATATGTATGTATATATATATATATATATATATATATATATATATATATATATATATGTTTTTATAGAGATGATTTTTAGTCGATTAATGCATACCATTAAACTTTGATCTCGCTGAAACGAGAAACGAATAATATATATTTATTTATTTATTTTTTCTTTTTATTATTTTTATTTTTATTTCTATTTTTATTTCTATCATGAGAGGAGATAAATATTTATCCGTCTATGTATGTATATAATATATTATCGTTCGCTTTATTATTTTTTTACTTCTTTTATTACCTTTTCTTTTTTTTTAAATTGGACCATTCAAGATCAACAGGTTTAAATTTAGTAAATAGAATTTTAATTACACGCGTACACATACACACACATACACACATATTGAATTAACATTAAAACGAACAGAAATGTACATACGTAACAATGATGGATAATTATAAATTAGTATATTTTTTCTTTGTCAATGAATCGTCTTTTGAAAATTTTCTTGAGAAAAATATTTTTAACAATTTTGAAAGATCGTATGTATATCGTAGTATCTTATGTATATGAAGTTACCAACAATTATATTGAATAAAACATACCAATTGATGCTCAGTGTCATTCTCTGTCTCAATGTCAATTTTCTCTCTCTTTTTTTCTCAACCTTTGCTCGACGTTTTTTTGATATATATATATATATATCAAAAATATTCGTCTTTTTTCTTTCTTTTCCTTTTAACCAATTATGCATTCACATACTTACATATCTACAATAAAAAGGGTTTTCGAACGTAAATGATCGACCTTCGGAACAAGATTTACAAACGTTGATGTCAATGAAGAAAAAAACCAAAAAATATCAATTAAGGAAGAAAGCCGCGATTGATGATGTCGATGATAAAAACATTCCAATTAATTTTTCTATCTTTGTTTTTTCGTTTGTTTCTCTGTTTTTCTTTTCTACTTCGTTAATTCTTCAATGCAGTTTTTCATTATGCAGACATTTTTTAGATTACGTTTGGTAAAAACTCAATGACGTCATTCAACGTTCGAAAAAATCTCACTCGTCAATAGCTTTATACTTATCGATAAATAGATTCCACCTATAATAGAGACAATAAATACAATGGAAAGTATTGTTGAGTGAGACATCTGTTCTTTTTATTCACTCGATCTTATCGTAAAAAAAAAGTAAAAAAAAAAGAAGAAAAGAAAAAATTAACAGCTTCGAAGGTAACTCCCACGGTCTCTACATTATCGACAGAATTTTATATATTAAACGTTCATTTCAATATGATATCATCTCATTTTTTATTTTCTTTATACGGTAACTGATATGATAAATTCGACTCTACATTATCGACAAAATTTTTATATCAAGTTCTTATTTGTAGTATATTCTTGTTTCTTTGATTTCTCTCTTTTTTTTTCTTTTTTAAATTGGTTAAGTAAGTTTTCTATGATGATATTAAATTAAAGATGTTTCTCGTAATTTTTCTAACACATTCACGTATGAATCTTTTAAAAATTTATATTATTAGAAAAACAACAAATAAATAAAGTATTATAAAATGCTTCGTATATTATTTTTATGTTCTTTTATCGTATGAGTAAACGTTTTCATTGGTGCAACAATAATATTTTCACGGTAACATTTTATGTTAAGTGTTTTAAGATTGAATAGCATATATAGTGCCATCTCTCGGAATATTAAGGAACTCTGTCTTATGAAATTATAATCATCGGTAAAACGCATATCAATCGTACCAACAAACAATCGTTGTCAAGTATACATGGAGTAGTGAAAGATTGCTTATTATTAAACGATTAAACTACGCGTGATATTACACAAATTCGTAACATTCATTTTCAACCTTGCATGTATAAATCTATATTTTAATATCATAATTATTATTACTGGAGAAATATTTCATCACAATCATTTGAACTTATATGTGGGTATACTTACGTATGTATAAAAAAAAATGTTTATACATATAAAAACAATAAAAAAAAAAAAAGAAAAAAAAATCAATTTTGCATAATAAAATGGTGATCACGTATAAAGATACATTATGTAAAGAACTATTAATTACAAAAAATTATTCTGATCTCTTTTTTTTCATTTTTTAATAGAGGATACATAAATATACATATATACATATATTAATTAGTTTCATAAATGAAGCATGCATATGTATGTTTGTCGGACGAACTATCCTTTCACTGAATCTACATATGGCACGATCTAGTAAACTGTAAACTTATTCATCAGAGTTGTTGGTCACTGCCGACGACCACTTTCACGTGCAGTTACGAACACGATTCTGTATTAAAAGGCATGCGTAGCCAGTCACACAATTAGATTCGCGAGAATTTAAATTCAATGTTGATTCGATGTTGTTTTCTATGATTTTTCTTCCGAGTTCAATAATAATCATGCTTTATCCTTCGCCTCGTTTTATCATTTTTATTTTTTATTTTTTTATTGTTTTTTTATTCTTTTTTTTGTTTTTTATAGATTATGTAATCCAAAAAGAACCGGTATTAGATTCAAATTTTATTTATTAGTCTCTAACGAACGTAAATACAAATGTAAAATGATATAAATTACGAACGAAATAAACTCGCTTGTCTTCCTTCGTTATTTTTTTTTCTGTTTTCTTTTTTCTTTTTTATAGGTCACGCAGTCCAAAAGAATCTTGTTAGATTCAAAAACAAAAAAAATAATAAACAGAAAAAGAAAAAAATGATTTCGTTTCTATAACAAATGTAAATAATAAATATATCGGATAATATTCATTAGAAATGAATAAATTCGAAATGGGAGGACACATTGATTAAATAAAATTAATAATTACGTGTTAACGCCTTTGTAGGCATTTTTAATTATTTTCAAAGAAACGATTATGGTCGTCCCCGACCGTAAGTTTATCGTTTAACATAAAATAAAAATTTGTATTCAAGACAAATTCATAGATTCTCATTGTGTACCGCTCACGTTCTTACAATTATGATTAGTAAACCTTGAAAAGTATATACAACAAATAAACGAGGTTTGTCATAAAAGAAAAAAAAAAAGAGAAAAGAAAAAAAAGAATTCGCGATGAACAGTCGAATGTTCAAGGATCATTTTTTCTTTTTCTTTTCTTTTTTTTTTCCATTAAATTATTCGACTACAGCCTCGCCAATTTCAATATCGTACTAGAGAGAGAAAAAATATAAGAAAAAATTGTTTTCAATAGTTCTCGATTGAAATTTTGTTTTTTTTTTTAATTTCACTCTATCACACGATAAGAAAAATATGATCGTTTTAAAACAACTCACTTTGTTATTCCGTCGCTCCAGCTGAACATCTTCTTAATCTTTTCTCGTTGTTTAGTTTCATCCTTGTTAGAGTCCATCATTTTTCTCGCTTCTTCTTCACTTCTTGATTTTATCGTTGTTATTATGTTGATACTTCTTTTATTTTCGGGTTCTTCTCCTTTTAAAACTAAACACCGTTAAACTGAAAGAAACTTTCACGCGCGAAAATTTCGATGATCGAATTTCAATGCCGACACATTTTTTCTTCTTTTTTTTTTCTTTTTTCTTCTCTCTCTCTCTCTCTCTCTCTCTCTTTTTCTTTTTTTCTGTGTTTCTCTTTTTAATCCACTTCCGACTTTTTTCTAGGATCGAATCAACTTTTTCCAAGTATGGCACTGAAAAAAAAAAGAAAAACAAATCATTATCAAATCACTTTAATTGCCCTAATCACATTTTTTTTATTATTTGTTACAATCTATATCTTCGTTTTTTAATTTTTTTTTATTTTCTTATTTCTTTTTTTTTTTATATATATATAGTCATCAAAATCACGATTGAAGAATGTTATACCAAAAGTTGGAGGTTTATTTGCATTGATTATTATTATTAAAAAAAAAAAAGAAAGAAAAGGAAACTACACTGATAAGAACGAGTTAATCCTTTGGAATACTTTTTTTCTCTGTTCTTTCGTTTCTCGATATACATATGTATAAATTAACATAGCAAGTCAAAAATTTTCCAAACATCTTATTTTTAATTGCCAGATTATTTGGAATCTCAAAAACATTTTAGCTTCCTTTTGTCGTTACTGAATGAACGATCAAGATTATCTTACAAGACATTAGGAAGAGTCCATTAATTCAATGATAACGTAGAAAGCGAAACTAAAAACAAAATGCGATAAGCAAAAACGTTTTAAAGAGTAATTTTTATAATACATGCAAAGAAAGCGTATGATTTCTACTTTTGTTAATTCTCGAGGCAATTAAGAAAGAAAATCAAGAGATTCTAGATGTTCCGATTTAAACGTTACAGTATAGTATATAAACCATTTCGTGTTAGATTATCCGATATAAACAGAAAAAATAGGATCCTCGTAGATGTGATAACGATCTTAACGATAACTATAATAAATCTTGATATCGAACTTTGCCTAGGTAATTAAAAAAAGAAATATTTCGAATTCATAAATTTGAATGATTGGAAAACTTTGTGAAAATTTAAAAAATTTTCTCGTATTTTTAAAGTGAAATTCCGTTTCTTTTCTTTTTTCTTCTCTTTTATTTTTTTTCTTTGCTTTGTTTGTTTTTTTGTTGCCAGTATCAAATTTAAAAGCATGAAGAATGATCTCAAAATGTTTCGACCATTTTGATCTTTTGTCTCCTATTATTCTTTTGTTTTTTTCTCCCAATAATCAGGTTATGAACGTATGAAACATTTTTATTAAAAAATCTTTTTATAAAAAAAATTGTAAATTAATTAATTACAAATAAATGTATTTTGTTATTTGTATAACTTTATAAAAATATATTCGTCGAATTATTTTCGTCGATTTGATCTTATTTTTTTAATTATCTCTCTAAGTTAAGAATTTGTCCTTGACAGTCAAAATATACGTGTTATTATATAGTACATATCACATAAGTTTATCAATGTGAGCATAGACATCGAGAATAGAGGTCAATGTTCTTCTAATGCGTTCTTAGTTCATTTTATTCCCACACTAGTCGCTACAATCTAACAAAATATATAGTATCTGATGAATAACCTTAAAATCCTATCTTTCCAAAAGAAAATATTCATGAAATATGCATTATGTTTTACAGATTTTTATGATCAATAAATATTACTTACTTATGTGTTTGTGTATGTGTATATATATGTACATAATCCAAAAAAAATTTACATAAATTTTATTGATGGTTCTATATTCATCTACAATGTATGTACATACCTATGTATTTTTATCAATGACACCACACATAAAAGTATATCCTTAAGTGTATTTTTAAAAAAATCTTATTAGGTAATCAATAAATAATCCATTTAAATGTGAAGACTAGGCGATAACTATAATTATGAAAGTTTTTATTTAGGATTAACCTAGTTGTATAAACGTGTTTTATATAGAATATATTATACAAAGATAATTTAAACAAGATCTCGTTGGAAAAAAAGCAAAGAAAATGACAAATAACTTTGATGCATATTAAATATATTAATACGTAATACATGATTGTATATTGTATATATTATACAGTAATTATCATACAAAAGTAATAATAAGTTATTGTGAAAAGTTAATGAAAAAAAAAAAAAAAAAGGAAAACGAATTAAAATAAAAACAAAAGAAAAAAAACAATCATTTTTAAAAATTTTACATTTGTAAATATAATATTTGTCTTGTAAACAAATTTATATTACAAGTATTTGTAATATTTTTCCTTCTTTTGTGTTTAAAATATACACCGCGGCCATTTGCTTTTTTTTACGTTCGATCAACAGATTTACACGCAATCACGTGGCTGTTTTTGATGCGTGGAATACATAATTCAATTGAATTATACTCTTCCGTATTGTTCTTTTCTTATCTCCTTTTTTATTTAAAAAAGCGATTTTGTTCTTGTCTCAATCACAAGAAATCTTTAAAACAGACGATAGAAAAAAAAACGGACTATTATTTTGTTCTTGATTGTAATTCTAGAAAATATGGTCTGTAAAAAATGAACATGAATAACACAATAATTAATACTGTGAATTTATACATTATTAATTATTCATATTATCTTTGAAATTTAATAATTCTCTATCTTTTTCTCTTTTATCTTTTTCTCTTTTATTTTATTCAAAATAATTATCACTTAGAATCTTAGAATTATTTTTATAATATTTACACATTCTAGAATGTAAGACATAAAATACGATGTAGATTTTAGATAAAATAGATATAAAAAATTTGGATATACTTTAAGATATATCGATAACGGTGGTACCAAAAATTTTAGCTACGTCACTGTATTCAGGAACGAAAGTATAACCTCTACGGATTCATCGTATATTGAAGGTCAAACAAGAAATTTCTACGAACTACCTACGATCCTTTCTTTCATCTTTGTAATAATAAAATCAATCTGTTTATACACGACCGATAATACATAAATTTATTTGTCATTTAAAGATAAAAGAAATAAAAAGGAATCATTATCAACATGACGGTCGACTAATTATTTATAAATACTTTAATCGTTAAAAATTAATAATTCGATTATTATTTTATAAATGATTTTTTTAGAACGTGAACATGCTCGTGGATTAAAATTTTAATAATATTATAAAAAATTATTTTCGAAATAGCAGCTGTTTGACCGTAAATACGTACATTAATTTGAAAAAGTAATGAAATAAAAAATCGGTTTGATCGATTTCTTTCTTCAAATATCTTTTGTTGCGCCCCAAAAAAAAAAAGACAAAGATAGAGAAAGAAAGAAAGAAAAAAATATATTAAACTAAAACAAATTTTGGTAGTGCAGAATTGAAAATAAAATGAAATAAAATAAAATAAAATAAAGATAAACTTTGTCAAGGCAAAGTAAAAGTATGGAAGGAAAAGAAAAGTATTTTTATGTGGAACATGGAATCAGTATAATCGATGTACTATGCATTTCAATTTAATGACTGACATTATATTAAACATTTCCATGTTATTTCATTCGATTTTTAATTCAATTCCGTAGCATATATAATATAAAAAAATTTGTAAACGTGTAATCACGAGACATAATTTAGATACGCAGACATACGAAATATTTCCATTGAAATATGGAACGTGGGAGTTTAAAAAAAATTTTTGAATATTTAAAAAAAAATGAATCTTCTTTTATTAAAATTTTTTAATTTTATCAATAAATTATCTCTTGCAATAGCTTACTATATCGTGTTTAAAAATTGTTTTAATTTTATTAATTTTTCGATGACAACCTTTTTTTTATAATCTTTCATTGGAATGTCAATGCAAGACAGTTTTTTTCAGTTTTTCTTTTTTTTTTTCTTTTGTTATTCAGATAATGATGAAATGGAAAAAAAAGGAAAGAGGAGAAAAAAAAATTATACATAATTTTAAATCTACATCTAGAAAATGTTCCGTAGCTTGTTATATGTGCGTATACACAAAGACGGAAATTGCATAGGAGACATAACCTCGATGATCAAGCCAACTAAGAAGCTTTCTCTTATATATATATATGACATATATATTGGATATTCTAATCTTTCAACTTTATTTTTCTTTCTTTTTTTATTTTCATTTGAATAATCAAATTACTTTTTTCTATCAAAATTAATTATTATAAAATACAATTTTTGTGTGACCCTTGATTTATTTTGTGTTTTCTCTTTTCTTTTCTTTTTTTTTTTTATCCTAAACTAATCGATAATCAATCATTGATTTCTCAAAACGCAATTATTGTGCTTTCTTATTTTTCAATTAAAAATAAACGCTCTATAAAGATTCTTTATTAAGAGAATCTAATTTCATCAACAAATTTTGAACATATATTAATGCTCGAAAAAAAAGAAAGAAAAAAAAAAGAAAAGAAAAAAAGAAAAATAAGATTTGAAATCTAATATTATATAGTTATTCGCTTGAAATAGTTTTTATCACGTCGATCGTTCGGATAGAAAATATTATAATGAGCGTTAAAAAAAGAAATTTATCCCGAAGAAGCGATTTACTTTTAATGGTTCTCACTAAACGATTATAAAGAGAGAAAGAGAAAGAAAGAGAGATATTTTATAGCATAATCAACGTTTAACATGTACAACATGTGTATGTGGTTTATAACTCAACGTGTGTATAAATCCATACACACTCGCATATATACATGAGTGTGCTCGTACATACATGTACATACACAAACATACACAAACGTTTAGGTATATCGTTGACTAGCAAGCGAGAGAGTTCAAATTCCATAAATTAGAACGTGCTCGTTACGATGGTGTTGCAATATAACGGTCTAAATATTATCTTAACATCCAGGAAAGTTTTAATATATTTATTCTTCGTTACGTCACAAAAAGAACTATTGAGAGATACTTTTATAAAAATAAAATACTTTAAAGAGTATGGCAGTTTTGCATAGTCTCTTGAAGTTAACTATCTTGATCAAAGTTCATCTGAATTTACAACGTCATTCCTTCGATTATTTGTCATTCATTAACGTTTTCATCCAATCTCTATAAATTTGTTTCCTGCAGGAAGTATATATAAGTGCGAGTATGTGCGTGTATATATTTGTGCGTACATGTATAATACTAATTGTGAGTATTATGTATTATAGTACTATATATATATATATATATATATATGTGTGTGTGTGTGTGTGTGTATGTATACGAATATGTCTGTGTTTTGTATATATAATATTATAATGGACGAAAGTATTTTTATGTTTTACAAAATTAATTAATTTCTTTTTTTCGGATACAATGATTTCGAATTAGACAATTCTGAGAATGGAGAGTTCGGAAAAATAGAAAAACATTTTCTTTAAATAAAATTGACCTCGATTTTTTATAGAAAAATAAAAATAGTATTCTTAGAATATTTATTTCTGCAACGCATTTATGTTAATTGACTTATGTTAATGAGATTATGTTCAAAACACTTTTATTTATCGAAAGTGTTTAAAAAAATCGATGTCAGAACTGTGATAAATAATGTGTGCCTGATATATATGTGTGTATATAATATACATATGAGATTTGTAAAACCTTTTTATATATTATAAAATTTCTTAAAAATTTAAATTGCTATTTTTACTTTATAATTTTTATAATATTTCGTATGTAATGTTAATTCGTTAACGAAAACAAAAAATATATATATATATATATATTAGCATGTATTATTATTATATATATTGCATCTAAGATATTTATAGATAACCTTATTCGTATTAATTTTTTTTTTTAATAATATGCAAATGATACGAAAAAGTCAAAGAAAAAGAGATAAGATAAAAATATATCTTTCAAATTGATAGTAAATATATATGCAGGATACTAAAAAAAGAAACGATTCAATAATTACGCAACATATAGAACATACTATACTGAGTAAA
Source organism: Vespula pensylvanica (assembly GCF_014466175.1). Lineage (NCBI taxonomy): Eukaryota > Metazoa > Arthropoda > Insecta > Hymenoptera > Vespidae > Vespula > Vespula pensylvanica. Next base: position 8,876,326 of record NC_057687.1, on the reverse strand, counting down.
AAAAAGTATTATATTAGTAAACATAGGTCAAAAAGTCAACCGTCTCTGAAATGTTTATATCTCAGAGAAAAATTTAATATAAATATAAAAAAATTAATACAAATACATTTATATTACTAAATGATTGGAAATAATACATACATAGATGGATATATATATATATATGTATGTATACATACATACAATTTTTATAATACAAAAAAAAAAAGAAAAAGAAATCACAGAAGAGAGTAAAAAAAATAATTATCAGAAGAAATAGAAATTAAATTTTGTTTCGATATCATATGTAAACAAAAAAGAAAAAGAAAAAACATCTATGAATTAATCTCAAGGAACCTGAATGTCCAAGCATACATACATAAATGCATATATAAATACTGACAATTAATAAACGAGATGTTTAATTCAGTATGAAATACAACATATTATAATGATACAAAATTTATGATCACATTGTCTGTCTGATGTAATAAAACAAAATATGTTATTAACAAAATATATTAATAACAACTACATATGGGTAAGAATTACTTCTGTTAAAAGAATATATATATATATAATTTATTATTTTCATTTTATAATAATTTTTACTGACTTGATATGCTTCATAAATTCAAAATTTCGTAATACTTTATAACGACGTGATAAAAATTTAAAGTTCAATAAATATATATTGAATATCATTTCGATCTAATGAATTAAATTTTATAATACTCGTATAGATTAGAAAATTTAACAATCCTTATTTATTTTTATTAGTTAAATTATTATGCAATCACATTTCTCAAGGTTTTAGACTTAATTAAAATAATTGGAGTTGAATGAAATGAAATACCGAAATATTTTCTCGCTGTCAAGGATTTATATCGTTTTAATATTTAGACGAAGATATAAACATATCAAAAGGATATTGATTTGACCAAAAACAAATATATGTATTTATATATATGTGCAAAGTTTAAAAAAGATAGCAATACTATCAGTGTAATACATGATATATTTACTTTACATTAATGTGACATTATTCGTAAACATTCGATATATTTTCATTGATAAATTTTTATAAATTCTTTCAATATTGTTTATGAATAAAAAAAAACAAAATTAAGTGGGCAAAAATCATGAATTGTAGATATCTCGTATCTATGTCGAACGACTTTAAAAATAATTTTGTTTCTAAAAAACTCTTTTTCAATACAATATCGGGAATATAAAAAGTAATTAAAAAAGAAAACCAAAAAAATAAGTAAAACAAATCATACCTTTTCTTTCTACGTTGTCGTTCTTCTTAAAGTCGTCTTTGAATTCTCTTCTGGTTTTACTTTTCTTTCTTTTCTTCTTCTTTTTTCTTTCTTTCTTTCTTTCTCTCTCTCTTTTTCACTAAAACACTACCAATGAAAAATTCACTATCAGAAAAAAAAAGGATTAAAAAAATAACAATAACAAATTATCGTCAATCGAAAATAACAAAACTCTATACGTTATTTTGCGTGTTGTTTACGACTGATGTAAAAATATAATGCGAACAGGGGGATAAAAAAAAATAGAAAAAGACAGATAAACAAATAAAAGGACAGCCAGACAAATAGAGAGAGAGAGGGGGAGAGAGAAAAAGAAAAAGAGAGAGAAAGAGAAAGAAAGAGAAAGAGGGAGAAAGAAACACAAATAAAAAATTTTCGGAGGAGCACGAATACAAATGACCGACCCCTTTGAACGCGTCTTTCGCACTGACGAGTTACCTACGTTCAACTCGTCGCTTCGTTCTCCTACACGCGCGCGCGCTGCTGTGTCTGTTCACCAATAACGAACGAGACACCATAGGCGTCACTACTTAAAGTGTCTCCTTGTTGTTTTTCTTATATCTGTATTTGTATCGAACTTCTATTTTCTTTTCTTATTTACGTTCTTTGCATTGTGTTTTTCGTTTCATTTATTCTTACAAACAGATAGATGTAGATTATTTAAATATTTTCAAGATTGACAGAATATTATAGAAATAATAAAGAAGAACATATATATTGAAATTTGTAAGTAATTTTATTACAATTTTATGATAATAGTTTTAATAATATATATTATATAATTTGATAATAATATATATTGATATTATATATTTTTTGTTTTATTCGTATAGAGAGAAATTTTGAAAACCATTTGAATTCGTATATTTCTCTGTTTAATCGATTTACTTACCACTCTCAATTCTAATTACGTTAATCAATAAATTGAATATTTTATTATTTTTTTTTTTATTTCTCTTCTATGCACAATTTTTCATTATCTTTACCTTTTTATTATTCTCATTTATTCGCACAGCTAAGTCCGTACGTCATGATATCGTTTTTATTTTTTAAGTCAAAAAAGTGCATTTTTTTGTAAGACAATAAAAAAGATAGTTAAATAGTATAGATAAATCAATACATAATTAATCAGAAATAGAACGTTTAATAATCTGTTATCAATCAACAGAATAATTTACGCTTATGTAGTCAACGTGCGTGTGTTCGTACGTACATGTACATATGCATGAGCATGATATTTGAGAATATATATATATACATACATACGTTGACGTAGAATACAGATTTAACAGCGTGCACGCACACGTAAGACAACTTTCGAGTATCCTCCTATAACGTCTACTTACGTACTTTCCTGACGTACGATCGAAAGCATTAATGATTCATAGTGGGTGGGGGAGAGGGATGAGGGCGGAGTCGGGAGCAAGAGGAGGACAATTCCTTCAATTTGTCGTGAGTTTCTCTTTTTATGCCATTTATATATATGTTTTCTATATATGTATAAATTATTTTATATATATATATATGTTTTAATTATAATTATTATATATTTTGTATAATTTTAATCTTCTTTAATTTTTTTAATTTTTTTAATTTTTTAATAATTTATTATAATTATTATATATGATTTTATGAATAATAAATTATTTTATATATTAATTATTTTATATATATGTATATATATATATATATATGCGCGTGTGTGTGTATGTATACATCGTTTAATCCTTAAAAGTAATCCTAACTAAAAGTCGCTTGATTGAATTTCATCATAATCTTTTTCTTTTCTTTCTTTTTTTCAAATATATACCAAAAAGTTAATATGAAAATTATTACGATAATAAGGACCTCATTTTATTTCCTTCCTTTTTCTTTTGATTCTTTCTTTGATTAATATTAAACGAAAAATAAGTTTCCTGTTTTATTCTTTTTACGTATTCACCATAGGATATGGAAGAAAAGATGTTATTATTTGCTGCAATTTTATCGTGGTTTATTGTCTGTCACTTTGTAAACGGAGAAATTAGAATAAGGAAAAGAGGTTCGATAAAGAAAAAAATAATAAAAAGAAAAAGACGCGAAAGAAAACAAAAGAAAAAAAGAAAGAGGAAATATTTTCTGTTATTAATATGTAATATTAGATGAGAATTATCATTTTGTTTGTGCGCTTTTGTGATATCATCGATCGTTAAGTCATATCACGTGATATAATGATAAAAGCGGAAGAATATGTAAGATACGCACAAAGGGTATCAAAAATGGGGATACGTCCCTGTTACGCCATTAATGCTCTCGATTGTAACTGCATACATACATAGATACTTACATACGTACTTACACGCGTCGATACAAGTATACATATGTGTATATACATCGTACGTGTGCGAACGGTAAACGAAAGTGCAAAACCACGTCGACTGTGATGATCTTCCATGTACGAGAGGAGCGTTACGCGAGTTAAGTTCTTTATTTGTGACCAACTTACCATACTAACGACTAATTTCCATATATTCTTTTATCTAACAAAAGAATGCGTTGGTTAGGGAATAAAATGAAAAAAAAAAAAAAAAGAGAAAAGAAAACCTATTTTAATAACGTTTTGTATTATTTATACATTTTCTTTTTTTATCATTTTATTTTTGTTTTTCTTTCTTAACAATTGTATCCCATGATATTATATATCGAATATTTTTAAAGAATTATTGCTTAATTATAATATATTATATTGGATATATTTGATATAATATAATGTAGGTATTACTAAAAGTTATGTTAAATGTGCTGATAATATATTGAAATTTATATTATATTATTGATTTATCAAAAATAATAATTACAATAATAATCGTTTACGTAGATACGTATATAAATCCAACGAAAACACTTTGCCAATCATTAAGCGATAAATTTTATTGGGACGTGACAATTATAATAATAATTAAGCATGAATATATTCAACAATCACACTTTTTCTTGTTTTTATCTTAGAGATATCGTTTATCGATTGACATTTGTAATTCACATTTTTATACAAATTTCTATCGATATTACGTCAAACGATTAATTTTCTAAACACGTTTCACGTGTTTTCCGAATGAGGAGACAAAATGATATTCTATCGATTTATAGTATAATATTATACGAGAATGAAACTCTAAGCAGTTCATATAAATTGTGTTTAATTGAACGCAAATTATAAATAAATGACAATATCATACGTCATTTAATCTCGGTAGATAACAAAAAATGACGGCCTGTGCATTTCTTTTGAAAACATTATAAGCGCTGGTTAAATTGTAATTTTACATTATATATATATATATATTTTTTTTTCTTTTTATTTCGTTCTGTTGGAGGATCGATTTTTTTTCAACTAGAACTTAATTATAATTCATCAAAGGTGATCAGTGAAATATACTTCCTGAATCATCGCTCGTATCTCTATTCTCCGTTGTTTGGAATAGATTAATTTGTTGATTCGATTCACGTATCGTGCTTACCATAAATATATACGAGCCTTTTTTAGTTTAAACATATGTATTTATACACGTATGAATCTTACGGGTGGTAAAAGTGTCTTATAGAATGGTATCAATTTATTTGTCACATTCAGATCGCAAGAAATATTAATTAAAATGCAAACCAGTTAACAAGTTAGAAAATTTATTTCATACGTCAGAAAATTTATGTAAAAATATCAAATAGTTATATATTCTTATTGTATATTGATTTATCATATTAATTTGTATAAATTTTAATATACCCGTGCATTAATAAGTTCTATACTTAAAAAAAAAGTATTCTCTAAAGAAACAATTATCGATTCACCGTATATAAGAAATAAAAGGAATGAAAAGAAAAGAAGAAGAATGAGAAAAAAAGGTAAAAACAAAAAAAAGAAAAAGAACAAAAAAAAGGAAAAAGTAAAGAAACATATTTGAATAGCAAATATTTTTATTCGTCGTTTAAAATCGTTCTATCTTAAGCTTACGCATATTGATCATTCCATTATTCAGGAAGAGATCCTTGCGTATAGCATACAAGATGGTCGTAAAACAAAATTTAACATTCGACGAGGTTACATCTTGCGAACAAAAAATCTCCGTCGTCGTGATAGTATCTGCATAAGTTTTGAATGATATAATTTTACGAAAGAGAGAGAGAGAGAGAGAGAGAGAGAGAGAGAGAGAGAGAGAGAGAGAAGGCAGATAAGTAATTTGGTTGGGACAATGAGATAATAAAAAAAAAAAAGGGAAAGAAAAGAAAGAACAAAAAGTCACCTAAATACAAAAATAAGAAGAAAAGAAAAAAGAAAAGAACAAAAAGAAAAAATAAAATAATAATACGAAAACGACGACGATGACGACGACGAAGACGAAGACGACGATAATGACGTCGACGACGATATATATATAAAAAAAAAAAAAAAAAGAAAAAAGAAATATCGAAATATAGAAAGAAAAAGACGAGTCACGTACGCTTTTATAACAACTCTGTGATATGCGGTACCTATACCGACGTTCTTCAAGTTTTCTCTGATTAGAATCCAATGACTTCCGTATTTATTGCATTATTACGGTGCGCTTCACGACAACGTTATGTCAACGTTCCTTAGAAAGCGATAAAAGTACGATCGTGCCGAATCGTCGTCGATTATCCATTCAATGATGTTCATTCCAGAACCGTATCTAGCGAATTTATCTAACTTAGATCTAAACGCAAGAAAATGAAATAAATATTTAGACAAGTAGTTGCGCTTGAACAAGTATTTTCCTTTTTCTTTTCTCTTTCCACCTTTTTCCGACATTACGACATTGCACCCTTCTGATTTATTTTTTATCAAGTTTTCTATTCGCTCCAAAAGAACGTTAAAATTTTCTTCGGCAAATTTCTATTTTTTTTTTCAACTTTTTTTCTTTTTCTTTGTTTTTTTTTTTTTTTGATGGCACTCTCTGGTTGCAGCACCATCCTAGATACGCCATTGCGTCTTTCTCGATTAAATTTCTTTTTATTAGTTATACTGGGACGCTCAAATGTTTGTAGATGATATCGACGATCTAATTTTGATATTCTTTTTGAGATTTTTTATAAAGATAATCTTTTGTTCTATTCTTCTTTTTTCTATTTTTTGTTTTTATTTTTCTTTTTTTTTTTTTACTTCTCTTAAAAATTTAAAAATCGAAGATTACAAGACCGACGATCGAAATTAAGGAATTTCGAAACAAGGGTAATCGATTTTTCGAATCACCCATAGGAATTTATTCGAGAAAAAAAAAAGAAATATGAAAGAAGAGAAAGAACAGGAAACAAGAAATATCGAACAAATAGAAAAAGGAAATTGGATGGATCAAACAAATAAATGAAGAAAGTGGAAGGGATTACAAAAGGGCGAGAAAAATTAAGAAGAAAATCAAAAGAAAAAAAAAGAACATAAAATAAAAAATAAAATGAAAAATTATGAAAAGATCAAAAAGGGAAAAGCGAAACAAAGAATTATTGAAGAAAGAGGGGAAAAAAGACGAGAGAGAGAGAGAGAGAGAGAGAGAGAGAGAGAGAGAGAGAGAGAAATAAAATTTAAGATAACGAAAAGAAAAAAAAAGTTAATGAAAATGAAAATCGACGTTGATTTAATTTAACAATTCTTAGTTTAACATCTAATTCCATTGATCTTCGAATTCGTCATTCAGTCGTCGAGATATTTGAGTGCATATGAAAAAAAAAAAAGAAAAGAAGAAAGAGAAAGATCAAGGAAGAGCACGAAGTTTTGTCAAAAGTAATAAAAAATATGTGTAATCTTGCACGCACAGGTGCAAACACTTACGTTACGTAATTTTACCAACTGGCCTTTCTGGTTGACATTGATGTCGTAAGTGTGCAATATGTACACGGTGAAAGCTATAAACATAACCATTGATTATGCGACTTCGTAGTGCATACATAGTTCGCTCTACGTGACACGTGTTTAACATTTTCCGTCTCTAATTTGCAAACTTTAACTCGGAGAAATAAAGATCGTCTAATAACGGGTCCTATTGTTATATTCCAATATAATATATAAGTCCTAGTTCATGTAATATATATATATATATATATGTGTGTGTGAGTGTGTATGTGCGTGCGTGCGTGTGTGTGTATGTAGAGTTACTTGCTATTTACATCAAATGTATATGTATGTGTATATAAAATGTATAGCATATATACATATTTTAATTTACGCATATTAGAATATACATACATTTTTTATTTAAAGTAGATAAGTTAACTCCAAAAAATAGGGATTATATATTATATAGGCATATTACAAAATATAGTCATTTTTCTGATTAATACTTCAAATTAAGAATTTCTAATTAATTTTCGAAATGAATTAATTTTCGAAATTTAGAGTCCGGCAATCTTCGAATTTAATAACAAGTTAAGAAATATATATATATATATTATATATATATAAGAAAAATTTATAATATATATAAGAAAATATTATATATATATATATATATATATATATATATAAGAAAAAAAGAAGAAAAGAAAAATAATTATAATTAAAAAATTAATTAAAATTAAAATTAAAATTAAAATTAATTTTATAAACGATAAATATCTTTTATTGCTGAAAATATTTTATTATCGAATTTAATTTATTAACTATAATCTGAAAAAAAAGATAATGAAAAAAAAATATATGTGTGTGTGCGTGTGTGTGTATGTGTATTATAATATCATCCTTATGTAAATGTGTATTATAATATCATGCTTGTGTAAATGTGTATTACAATATCATCCTTGTATAATGAGGATACGCAAATAATGTTGATGGTAAATAAATACATTTATATATGAAACATGTTGCCGGGTTTTACGAAATAAATTGTAAAATTAAAAACAGCAAGCTTGACATATTTTTCATTTGACACAAAATTAAGAATGCCATTGCGATACATAAAATTAATAACGATTAAATATCTTCGAGGAATAATGATGCAATTGGTTTAAAAAAAAAAAAGAAAAGGAAAGAAAAAAAAAAAGAAAAAAGACTTTCCAAATCTATTTCAAAATTTGTTTTTTACTATAATTTACTTCAAAGACAATTTTGTAACTAACGATATAGATAGTCAATACGAAATTGTATGATCCATACTTAGCTGCATATTTATAGTATTCATTGTACACACGTTGCACAATTACGACATCAATGTCAATCGGAAAGGTCAATCGATGGATTACGTTAGCATTTGTAGATGCACGCGAGAGCAACTAACACACACACGCACACACACACACACACATGTACATGCATACACACGAATATATATATCGGTCAATGTACTTTAAAAAAGTCATACATCAGATGATAAACGATACGATTGATATACAAGCAATATTATCTCTCATTTCAAAAAAATTATACATATGAGATGTTTTTTTTTTTGTTTTTTCTTTTTTTTGTTATAATTTTTCACATCGTCAAACGATAATATATTAATAACAATGCTTTCTCTATTTTGCAAACATTTGCAACAGACAATGCATCTTCTACTTTCTCGTTAATACGTAGCTTTCGAGTTAGCTAGTCGTTCTCGCAAAGTGAAAGTCCAAGCTATATCGAATAGAAATAATTATTAATAATAAGATAGAGGAAAGAAAGAAAGAAAGAAAGAAAGAAAGAAAAACCAAAATAACGAACCACACATTGTTCCAAACAAAATTAATTAATTATCACATCGTTGAGAACTTCAAGTTTTTTGTTTCTTTATGATCCTTAGCTTTTAAAAATTGTTTATTTCTTTTAATTTCTAAGAAAACATTCGTAAAACGAACGAGATTAATCATGAATTAATTATTTAATTGTTCATTGTATTAATCGTTAATTTAATTGAGTTCTTCGGATTTAAAAAGAAATCTTATCATCGTTTCGTAAAAATTTTTAAAAAACTCATATTTTATCTGCAAAATTGTTAAATAGAATTTTTCAAGGTTTAGATTTTGAAAGATATTTTTTTCGTTTCATAATAAATCGATGGCATATTCATATCATCTTTATTAATTAATTATTAAAATTGTAAAATCTTTTTGACGATATTTGAATTTGTAGATTATATATATTTCTTTTGTTATCAAATCAATGAATCATTCCAATTCACATTTTACTATAACGAATTATTAAATTTAATTTGATAGTAAGTTATATATAATCAATAATGACTCGTTATCTTTGTAAAAAAATACCATATTTATAGACGTTGTTAGTTTTAATGAAACTTAATGATCGGTATTATGTATTTTTATTATTCATCATTACGTCATCTTGACAAATTGGTGATCATAAGATTTTATAATAGTGGACAAGAAAATTATACAAGCAAATAGTACTTATAAAAATACAAAGATATAGATACTTTTTTTTTAATACAAAATTATAACATCATCGTTTTTAAATCGGATTAACAAATTAATCTTAATCTAAAAATTCAAATCACTCTACAGCACCATGCACAATTTTTTTTTATTTTCAAAAATCGAACATTCATTCATTCATTGTTAAAATTAAAATTCTACAACGACGCAACTTATCCGATTTGTATTAAAATTTTTTGTTTCTTTTTATACATAAAAAAAAAAGAAATGACAAATAACAAAAAAAAAGAAAAGAAAAGATATGGTAGAAACACTCTCCTCCAAAAAAAAAATAAATAAATAAAAAAATTCGTTTATCCTAGAAAGCACAACATGCGTGATCAATCGTATTTTACTTTCAAACAGAACGTAAATAAGAGTGACGATCAAATCTAATGTCGATTACCTATTAACTCTTTCTAACTCGTATGTCACGCTTTGGATGACAAAAACAAATTTCTTATAAAACACTTAAGCTAACTACGACAATCGTTTCTCGATCGGTTATTTTTATTTATTATCAGTTTAATTAACGTCGTATGAAACGCAATTAAGAGCTAATTATTTCTTTATTTTTGATTTTATTAAAGATTTTATAGAAACGAAGAACGGAATTATTCGAATTCAAAGAGTCGCTTAGATACAGATTTATTCGTTTACTCATAATCGTTTTCAATTATTTCACACATTTTTCTGACCGTATTAACATCGGTAACCATGACATAATCTCTCTCTAATACGGTACCCATCCTAAAATGATTCCTTTCATTTTCAGTAAGTTGTTTCCTTTTCCTAGCCGAGCAATGAAATTCATTGACCTCAGTCTTTAATCTAATATTTAATATATTATCCGGAGTAATACCGGCACCTGGCATTATCAATATTTTTTTCATTGCATGCATACTTTTTAAGAGACTGATACCTTTCTCAGCTGTTTCCTGTCGTCCCGATGATAAAATCCTATAAAAACCGAGGGAATGCAATACATTAACGGTTTCTAAAGGATCCTGTCGCATTTCGTCGAAAGCGCGATGAAACGTAACGGGAAGTGGTTTAGCTAGCGATATTACTTGCTTGCAATAAGTTGTATTGATTTCACGGTCTTCCGTTAAAGCACCGAAAACAAAACCATTCGCTAATTTTAAATCTTTGATTGTTTTCAAATCGAATAACATGATATCCATTTCTTCACGAGAATAAACGAAATTTCCGCTTCTAACGCGTAACAGAACGTAAATGTCTATATTCGTTAATCTCCGAATTTTATTAACGAAACCAATTGACGGTGTTAAACCACCTTCCGATAAAGACGAACATAACTCTAATCTCATGGCACCACCTATAATCGCGTTTTTTGCAGACTCAAATGTATCCACGCAAACCTCCAATCCCATCTTGAGACTTCCTGAAACATTTTAAAAAATGTATTTTGAGAAGCCTCGAACGATTCGAAATACCTAACCTCTATTTTTTAATGTATACGATATTTTAATCTGTATATTATCACGGAATTATTTTGGAAAGTTAGAAATGTATTTTTAATGAACTTTTATATAAACGGTTAAAGACGATATAGCGAAATAAGATTCGATTAAAAATTCCTTTTTGATTGAAATTTAAATTTATATCGTAGTATTAATTATGTTTTTTTTTTTTTTATATATGTATACATACATGCGCGCGTGTGTGTGTGTATACTATGATCGTACAGTTATGACTGTATAGATAAATCTAATTTAATAAGTAAAAATAAATATATAAATAAATATTTAGAATTTTCGTAATAATGGTTCAAAAATTTTCATTATTTAAATCGATTTCATTTTCGAAATGACGAACGATATTATAATGTAATTAATAAAACATCAAATCTCAAGTTTTACAATTTCAAAAATTGAATTAATTGAAATTGTTGACGTTGTTCATTGTGACCGTGACATTAAAAAGCATAAATATTTTCCAATTTAAACATTCAGTTATCGTATTAAACAAAGGATACGTTAAGGTTCCATCTTTACCGTCCGTCGATAAATGTATTACTCGTTTGAAAATGTACCGTACGATAAACTCGGCCCAAGATTATTTAGTGCCTTCTGCAAGGAATACATATTATCGAATTAATTTTTATTTCTTTTCTGTTGATATCCAAATTATTAATTTTCTCTCTTCTTTTATTAAGTAATCAAATTTCGATACAAGTACGATTAAATTAATAAAACACATTATATCTTCGACATACTATATATATATATATATATATATATATATATATATATATATATATATATATATATATATATATATATATATATCTTATACCATAATACAGAAAATAATACTATTTCCGAATATTAAAACGTTAATATATAAGTTCGTTTCTATATAATGTATATTTCATATTTATCTACTTACAGTCAATTCAAGATCAATAAAAGATATTCTTAATAAGCACCAGAATAAAATATGTCACGTATACTGTAGTCAATCTTACTATATTGATTACGAATTTTCTACTGTACAACCGAACGTGCCGAATAGGCCGGAACTTGAGATAATAAAATAAAAATAAAATAAACGAGTATACGATGTATCATCTGCTGTTTACTACACCATTGGTTAACTACGTATGAAGATGTGACTCAATTTGTGTTACGTGATGTTATTTGCCAATCAGAGTACCGATATCGTTCAGCCAATACCCGTCAATAATCTTCGTTTCTGCAAACCTAGAAAAAATGCAAGAAATATTTGATTGCTTTGGTTATGAATTTTCGTTATTTTGATTACATGGAAATAGAAAGGAAGTTTGTTGTATAAAATCTTTGTTTTATAAAACTTGTTGATATCAAATATATTCCTCGTTTCATCAACGCTATCTTTACGAGTTAGAATTAAAATCGCACATTGGAGAAATAATCATCAGACAACGCCATCTATGAGAAAATTTGTTGCGGCGATGGCGCTACCTATAGGGTATTTCGTTAACTACGTGAAACAGCGCCGTCAGTGAGAATTGAAAGAATTATTTTCGATTAATGTAAAACTAGAAAGTAATATGAAATAACTTTTTATAAAACGTAGTTAATATGTTTAAATAAAATAAGATGTGTTTAAAGAAATATGAAAGAAATCTATCAAAACAAAAAAAGAATTATCCCTGTTTACTCGTTTCTTTGATTACATGGGAATAGATACGTGCCATCTTTGTTTTATTAAACATATGTATGTATATTATCGATGTATATTAATTATATTAGTATCGAGTGTATCGAACGTCTTGTTAAAAGGAAATCTTAGTATTATATCCGTATCAATTAGAATTAAAATCGTTTCTAAAATGATCAAGAGACGACTACGTTATAAGAGACGAAACGTTATAACATCAAAAGCATTATTTTAGATATATGTAAAAAATTTAACTATTGATACACATTCTAACAATCTTTTTGTCATCTATAATATAAATGAAGAAAATGTATAAGGTTAAAAAAAAGAAAAGAAAAAAGGCCCTACATAAAAAAATTAATTACATGAACAAACATATACCCTACGATAACTGTACGTTTATATATTAATTATACATATATATATATATATATATATATATATATATATATATATAATTAATAGTGAATGTTAGGAATAACGAGGATTAATTCGTATACGAGATATATAAAGCGCATTTGAGATACTATATTATACAACGTACATAGTAAAATAATACCAAGAACGATACAGTAAAAAATAATAATAATAATAATAATAATAATAATAATAATAATAATAATAATAATGATAATAATAATAATAATAATAATATAACAGACGATTCAGAAGCGAATCTCGCGACGAAAAATGTCCAAATTTGAAATAAAAATTTTTATATATATATATATAGAATTATGAAATAAATTATCTTTTTTAGAAATATTGCAACTATTCAAAAATGTCGGTGGAGTAGCGAATTTATTTATTTATTTATTTATTTATTTATTTATTTATTTATTTATTTATTTATTGTTTTTTTTATCTTCGTTTCAATGTGAGAACGAGACAATAAAATTATCTATGAAATACAATATGTCATTTGTGATTAATCGGTCTAACGATCAAAGAAACTCACGTTTCAAATAAAATTATTATATATTTAATTAATATATATATATATAAATATATATATATGTATATACGTACATACATACATACATATATATATACATATATATACATATATATACATACATACATACATATATATATGTATATATATATATATATATATATATATATATATATATATATATATATTAATGTAATTTTTCGACTAAAATTCAATAAAGATTTGTATATATGAAGTTAACTATGTAAAACCAGGACTGTCCACGAACGAATCTATAAAAATTTGTAGATCCGCATATATCCTATTGAAAATATCTTTGTCGATCTTAAATGCATTCATTATTTCCTTCAAAACTTTTCCTTTACATTCTTTCAACGCGTTTGAAATTAATTTAAACGTGCGACAAAAACGTCAAGTAAATAGTTTAAAATACATATAATATACGAATGTGTGTTTGTGTAGCTATGTGTATGTATGTGTGTTTGAACGCGTTGGTGTTATAACGTTACCTATTACGATCATTTAAAGTACAATTCGAAACAATGATATCATCGGATATAATTAATGTATAACTCATACGTATCTCTCAAGGAATTCACCTAATTCTCAATCATTTTTTTTTTGTGTTTAATTTTTTTTTCTCTCTTTGTTTTTGTTTAAATGACATCATTTTAGGAACATCGATCGTTCGATGTTATTACACGACGAGAAATACGAGATGATAATTTAATAATAATAAAATAATAATAATAATAATAAAATAATAAAATAATAAAATAATAATCTAAATAATAATAATAATAATAATAATAATAATAATAAAAAGAAAATATGCGCACGAACACGTAGCGAAAGGGAATAATAAATATGTTTTTTTGGCCAATACTTATTTAAAGGTTGACCAAAAGAGATTTATATGTAAATAAAAAGTCGCGTGGGAGTGATTGTTATTTCTAAAAAAAAAAAGAGTAAAAAAAAAGAATAGAAAGTTATATAAACAAAACAAATAATAAGTATTACATTGGGACGAGAGACGAAAATTCGTGTTCATATGTTTTGAGAGTTTACATGTTGAAAGTTAAAACAAACGACGACGTAGATGAAAGCGTGTTATTCACGAGCTTTTCAATTATAATTGTTCGCGATTGGAAAAGATCGAAGATCGTACAATGAAACGGAACGTTTTTCTTCCGGTCAATAATGGACACGACAAGGAGTAGGAGTAAGTATAATAATAATAATAATAATGATATAATAATAATAATAATAGTAATAATAATAATAAAGATAATAATAATAATTAAAAGAAGATAAAAAGGAAATAATACTCGAAAAACTTTCACGTAAATTCGACACCGACGTTGTTACTTTAAATTTAAAAAGAAAAAGAAAAAAAAGAAAGAAAAAAGAAATAATGCGTCTCACATACTTCAATAATTTTACTACGATTCGTTTGATTATTTTTTTTTTCTTCTAACAAAAGATTAAAATTTCTTTTTATTTTCTTCTTTTGTACAACATGGCCGCCGGAGCGTTCGCCGCCATGTCGTAAATATATGTAGTATATATATATTTCTTTTTTCTCTTCTCTTCTGCTTCGTTCATTCGTCATTCTCGCATTAAAATTTATAATAATTTCGACATGATCTCTCCCGATAATTATATGTCTTTCATTTATTTTTATATTATATTAATTTTTTTTTTCTTCATTTTTTTCTTCTCCACTCTCTTACTTCATTTTTCTTCATTTTCGTTTTAGTTTTATTCCTTTTTATTTAACCTATTATATTTTATTTAACCTATGTATTTAACCGATTTCTTTTGTAAAAAAAAGACGCTATTACAACCTTTCTCTCTCACTCTTCTTTCCTCTTATTACTGTTGGCACTACGTAATTTAAAATGACAACGTCGCTCGGTTACACTGTTAATTTTTCTTGGTGTTTCGTCCTTGTCTCGATCTTTTTTTTTCGTCTCTAATCGCGAATAAAAATAAAAGGGGATTTACAGAAAATATCGGAATATGTATTGTTATTATAAAACGCGATGCTCGAATGGTCGCAGGAGGAGAAATTTGATCACACAGAATTTGTGTGCGGATTGACGACGGACCAATCAGAGGTCACCGTTTGAAACTGCAATTGGCGACACGTTAGCTTGATTCGCGTTGCTCGTCGCCCATTTGTTCTTATGTGGATCTACGCCAAATCCTTCATCGTAATTGCCTCTAGTTATGAAAAGTTGTTTGAAGTGTGGAATGCAATATAGTTTGCCGTTGTTCAACGTAAACGTGTCCATCCTGTTTTACAAACAAAGAAGAAAATAAAAAAATAATTAAACAAGTTAATAAAGACTATGTGTATATATATTTTTTTTTGCATATTTTTTTTATATAAATATATTAATATACTCTATAGTATACTAATATTATAATACTATAATATGATAATATAGAATTCAGTATTATATTAATAATATATATACTATTTTTTTTTTTCTTATAATAATTAAATACGTATATTAATACGTATATTAATAATAACATACCAATATATTATAATGCAATGGTATAGTATATTAAAACATGCTATTTTAATATACTATAATATATTATAATAAAAAATTATTTGACACATATTATTATATTATAGTGTATTATATAGTATACTATTTTACTATACTTCGTATAATTTTAAAAATATAAAGATTTTATAATAATTGATAAATACCTTAAAACGCAATTGCATTGAAGACATCGGAAGCACTGTTTGTGAAAAATTTTGTTATTTGTTTCGACCTTCTCGAGCGGATATACCTTCTTTTTGCAACTTTCACAGACATCTGTGCAGCTTGCTTGAATCTCCTATTGTTGTTGTAGTTGTTGTTGGTTTTTCCGTCGTTGTCGTTGTTTATTGTTTCGTATTATCGAAGAGACGAATAAAAGAAAGAGAAAAAAAAGAAACATAGAGATTATAAAAAAAAAAAAAAAATAAAGAAGTTGAAATTTACTCTGGTTAAAATAGCTAATCTCAAAAATATCTAAAAAAATTTCATTCGATGGTCGTCTCGAAATTTTGTCACGACGTTGTATTTTCCGCACAGTTTACAATTACAATAATATTATTATCATTATCATTATCGTTATATTATTCTTATTTTTATTATTATTATTATTATTAAATAAATACGTATTATCGTATTACAGGAGACATCTTTCATTCAGATTGAGTAAAAGAATTTTAAGAGTTTTGACGGATTTGGCCCTAAAATGGAGATTCGTTGGAGACATTTTGTTCGATAGATCTTTGTTTTCTTTTTTTTGCGTTTTTTTTTTTTATTTATATATATAGGATATCTCTTTTTATTTATCAATTATGATATTACCGTAATAATAATAAATGTTATACATGAAAAGATATTACACGTCGTTAGAAATTATAATTGATGTTAAATATATATAGAAGAGACGGTAAAAGACGAAGAAGAAAAGAAAAGCGAAGATGGAAAAGGAAAAAAAAGAGAATGAGCGAAAAAAAGAAAGAAAGAAAGAAAGAAAAGAAAAACGCAATCGTAACTATCGTAAATAAAAATTATCACTTATCTTATCGTGTAGTATAATATCGCAGAAAAAAAAAGTGAAAGAAAAAATTAAAAATATCTTTACTATAAATAAATATATCATTGTTCAACGCAATTCCATTCTCTTCTCTCTCTCTCTCTCTCTCTCTCTCTCTCTCTCTCTCTCTCTCTCTCTCACACACACACTCTCGCTTTCTATCGGTTGATATATCTTCTCGTAAACACGATCGTGTTATATACCTTCGCTCATACTAATGCTTTTTTTACGTACACATATATATGTATGTTATATATATACAAGGAATGCATCAAAAGTTTTATAAATGCATCAAAAATTTTTGGGTGATATCAAAAATCAATTACTCTTTTTCGACACTTTCAAGGCTACTTGTTTTCTCTTTTGTTTTGTTTTGTTTTGTTCAGATGGAAAAACTACAAACGCCATTTATAAAGTTGCAAGTATAACAAAGAGCATAAAAAAGGTCAGAAGAAAGAGTAAATTGATTTTTAAAAATTAAATAGGAATTTTTGATTCATTTAGAAACATTTGCCACACCCTTATATACGTATGGTGTCACGGATAGAGAGTACACCTCGATTATACGATTTTTGTGAAATTATTGCACGAAAATTTATCGAGAAAAATAATGATAATAATAATAATAATAATAATAATAATAATAATAATAACAGCAACAACAACAACAACAATAATAAGAAAAAAATAAAAAGAAAGGGAGGAAAAAAAATAAACGTCCGAGTGCCTCGTGGAAAATATGTAATAAAAATGAAATTTTAATTCTAATAACTAATAGAAACTAACTTTTCATCTCTCGATGAAATCAATAATTTGAAAAAAAAAAGAAAGAAAAGAATTTATTATTATCATTATTATTATAACTTCTTATTCTTCGAAAAAAGTAATGACGGATGAAATTGAAATAAAAGAGAAAAAAAGAAAGGAAAAAAAGAAAGAAAGAAATGCGCGCTGTTTTATCGACATTGATGGTAATCAATCGCAGCGCCATCTTCTCTTGGTAAGAGATTTTTATTTATATATGCATGTATATATGTATATAATAAATATAACGTATAAATTCGAGAGGCGTGGCTCAGATAGCTTAATAACGACTTATACAACGTGCTATATATTTATCAAAGTTGAGAATATAATATATGTATATATATATATATATATATATATATATATATATATATATATAATGCATGTATGTGTCGTGTATGTCGGTACTAACGATCACGAAGGAATAATTAGTTGCACTAATTAATTAAATAATTAATTAATTAAGACAATTGCTGTACGAATTAATTAATTATTTAACTAATTGTAGTATATAGATTTATACGTTTACCTGTGATCATTTTTGATCAAATGACTTTCTTCCTTTCTTTTTTTTCTTTCTTTCTTTCTTTTTTTTCCTTTTCTCCATTTTTTTTTTAATCGTTTTCCACTTTCTTTTCTAAAAACTACGCGAATACCGTCCCTACTATCTGTGTACGTCTTCGTTCTGACTCTGTATATGTATATGTGAGAATATGTTTATCGTTTGTTCGTTCGTTAGCTTGTTTGTTTTGTTTTTCTTTTATTTAGTTTTCGTGTATACACCGATCGCGCTCTTTTAATTCACTAATAATATTAGTCCTTATAATTATTTCCGGAGAACGTTCGAAAAAACGCGCAGAATTTGAATTCGTGAAGGACGATCGTTCTTGTTTCACTTATTTTTTCTTTTGTTCTCTTTTCTTTTTTAATTATTTTCTTTTTCATTTTCTTTTCGTTTTTCTTTTTGGTTGTTTTCTTATTCAACGCGTTCTCGTCGAACGTTCACCCGAACATTTTCAATATCCTTCGGGATTGATCTTTGCACTATGTGACCTATAAAAAATATAAAAAGTGCATTTGACGCGAAGTAGGTTGCCATTTCTTCTTTCTTTTTTTCTTTCTTTCTTGTGGAAGAAAATTAGTCACTCTCTCTTTCTCTCCTTCTTTCTTTCGCTCGATTTGATGCGAGTAGAGTATAGCGAGCAAAATACGTATATTTTATATATGTGTATATATATGTATATATATATCATATATCATGTGCGTATATCTCTCTCTCTCTCTTTCTCTCTCTCCCTTTCTTTCTACGTATTAGAAAGCTTGATTCGTTGATTAGATCTTCCCGTAGGCCGACACACGATTAAAATAGAAATTTCACGAATTGTTTTTTTCGCATTTTTCTCGCAAACGTATTTCTTATCCAACATATTTCGGAAAATTATTAAAAAAACGAAAAGAAAAGAAAAGAAAGAAAGAAAAAAGAGAGTATAAAAGGGAAAAAATAGAACAAATGTATTCTCTTTCTCTTTCTTTCGTAAGCGTTCATTTTCGTCGTTCTTAATCGTCGCCATTGTAGTCTCCGCCATTGTCATCTTCGCTCTTGCTGACGTCATTTAAGAGACGCCATTTAATCAGTCAATTCGAAGTATTTTGAGGAAGCTCGCTTATTATTATATCTATTTACGACGAAATAACACTTGAGAGAGTAAATTATTTTGGCTGGCGCGCATACATGACAACGTTTATACATATATTGTGTATATATATATATATATATATATATATATATATACATACATATATATATATTGAAATATATATATATATATATCAAAGCTACGATTTCTCTTCGCTACGAAAAAAGCTTTTTAAGTGTAAAACGTTCGAATTCGTTTTATATATATATATATATATATATATATATATATATATATAAACATTTTTAAAAAGCCCTTGAATTCTAACCTCTAATTCTGTCTCTCTTTCTCTCTCACTCACTCATTCTCTTTCTTTCTTTCTTTTTTTTCTTCTTTCTTTTTAACGTAACCGTATAACATCAAATTCTTCATTATTTTTTTTTTGTTTTGGAAGAAAATTATTATTATTATCATTATTATTATTATTAATTATTTATTATTATTATTATTATTATTATTATTATTTCTTTTTGTTTTTGTGTTGCATCGCATATCAATTTGCACGTATTGGCACTTTTGCAAATTGTAGAAACGAAAAGGCAAAATAACAATGAGAAATTTGTGAAAAAGCGAGGATTATTTGAAGTCTATTACTATGAAAATTTATGGCAGTTTTATGTGTACAATGTATATACATACATGCATGCATATATGCATATACATATATACGTATATAGTTATCGAGTCTATTTTTATAAAATTTCTTGTTAAATTTTAATAATCTCTACATTTGGCACTTTTTCTTTGAAATTTTGTAATATTAAATAGGTTATGCTCTGAAAAAAAATTGTTTATATTCACTAGACACTTTCTATAAAAAAAAAGAAATAATAAAATATTGAATAGATAATATTAAAAAGAAAAAAATATATATACATATTTATTCTAATCGATCGCAAACGCAAATGTTAAAAAGAGAATCAAAAAGAAAAAAAATATATATATATGTACACGTAAATGAACTATTGCACAAGTGTTCGTTGAGTCGTTGACGTTTTTTTTCTTTTCCTTTTTTACTTCTTTTTTTTTCATTTTTCTTTTTTTTTTTTTTTACTAATCCTCGCATTGTCACAAGTCTCCCACGTTCGTGTTCGTCTGATAACAATATATAATAATGATAATAATTCTCATATAATATTAATATATCGATAATAATAGTAATAATATATAATATATAATAATAACGATACATATGACGTATTACAATATACAAGATTTGTGCGACGAAAGAAATCGATTTTACAATTATCGGAAGTATAGAAGTAAATCGACACGAGAAAAAACTTCGTGAACGATCATTTTCGTCGAAGTTCGATAGATCGTTCGAGGATATGTTTTCGATGCACCTTCGTTTATCTTCGCAAAAATTGAAAAAACAATTGAATAAAAAAAATATATATATACACACACACACATATATATATATTTATATTAAATTAAGAAATAATAAAAATTTTGAAGATAATAAAATAAGAAAAATGAAAGTCAGAAAAAATTTCAAATATTTTCACAAGGATTATTATTATCGATAGGAAGTAACGAAGTTTCACGTTTATATTTTCTCTCGTGCGATTTAATTACTTCGCACGGGTCCTTCATCTCGCATAATTTTTTAATTTTGTATTATCTTTCCTTTCTTCTTTATCTTTGTTTTTGATTTGCGCATTGAAAAAACAACAAACGAATTTTTTTCGGTCGATTTCCTTCTCCGATTGTTTCTTCTCGATCACGAGAAGAAAAGAAAAAAATTATGGAAAATCATTTTGTTTACTTTTTCTTTCCTTCTTTCTCTTCTCTCTCTCTCTCCCTCTCTCTCTCTCTCTCTTCTTTCTTTCTAACTCCATATTTCATAATTCGCTACTCGCACGACACAGTATCGACGACGTATTTAATTCTGACTCATGCGACATACTTTTATCATTTCTGCAATTTTTTTTTTGTATTTTTTCTTTGTTTCCTTTTTTGTTTTTTTTTTTGGTTTTTTTTTTCTTGTTATACACGATCTCTCTAAACGCTAAGTTTTTACTCGACTAATGCGTAAGATATAATAACACGCTCTCCTTAGATGAAGAAAAAGAAAAAGGAAAAAAGAAAAAGAAGAAGGAGAAAAAAAAAGGAGAGAAAAGAAAGAAGAACAGAGGAAAATTTTGCACTTCCCATTTCTTTTTTCTTTTTTCTTTTCTTTTTTTCGTTAATCCAAAAAAATCCGCGGATTCTTTTGCCGCTTTTATCTTTCGTTTCGATTTCTTTTTGAGGAAAGTGCGCGGTTAAGTTTTTGTAAATTTGTGATTATCGACGATTTGTATATGTGTATCTCTCTCTCTCTCTCTCTCTCTCTCTCTCTCTCTCTCTCTCTCTCTCTCTCTCTCTCTCTCTCTTCCTCCATCTTGATTTTCTCGTTCATTTTCTTTTTCTTGATTTTTTTTTGAATCTTCGTTTCTTTCACCACCATCATCATCATCATCATCATCATCGTCATCGTCATCATCATCATCATCATCATCATCATCATCATCATCATCATCATCATCATCACCACCATCATCATCATCATCATCATTATCATCATCATCATCATCATCATCATCTTCGTCTCCTTCTTCTACTTCTACCTCTTCTTCTTCTTCTTCTTCTTCTTCTTCTTCTTCTTCTTCTTCTTCTTCTTCTTCTTCTTCTTCTTCTTCTTCTTCTGTCGTTCTTCACGCTCGTCGGGTGTCGCAGGTCTTCGTACTTCTCGCTTTACTGCACCGGCCATTCGAGAAAAAATAAGTATACTCGGATAAGAGAGTACGATAGCGTGTACGCATACACATACGTACGTACGTGACGTTCGTGCGTTCGTGCGTGCGTGCGTGCGTGCGTGCGTGTTTTTTTATTTTCGTTATTATTATAATTTTTTTTTTCGTTAAACATATATTATTATTTTTTTTTGTTTTGTTTTGCTTTCTTTTACGGGATCGTGCAGGTCCCGCGAGAATCGAAGAAGCAAGTGTTGTGTGCGACTTGGTCATCAAGTATCAGAAGGGTTTGGGGGATGCAGTCACGCGTTAATTCATTCCAAAAGAAAAATTGAAATAATACGTTGATACGATCCTGGTCGTCATCCTGTTGTCCCATTATCGTTTTCGATGACGACCTATTTTTTTCTTTTTTTTTTTTTTTTTTCTTTTATATATCTTCGCAAATTATCTCTGCTACGTTCGATCGGTCGAGACAAGGAATTGAAGTGTACGACGTTATCCTTTTTTTTTTTAATTATTAATTTTCATTTTTCGTTTTGTTTTATATCAGTATAGTTTCTTTCGATTCCTTTTTTCTTTTTCGTGTAAAACGTAAAGAGAGAAATATTGGAAAATATTATAAACGATTGTTAGAAAATAATTTATATATTATTTATTAATATATTTCATTTCCATCTCGATCGATAATAACGTTATGTCACACGAATCATGCTTGCTAATAATTATCTTATTGTTAGATATTACAAATATACTATCTTATATATATATATATTATGAATATAAAAAAAGGCAACAACGTCATCGAGCATCGTAAGAGATTAAAGAAAATAAAATAAGAGAGAAAGAAATAAAAATAAAAATAAAAATATAATATAATATAATATAATATAATATAATATAATATAATATAATATAATATAATATAATATAATATATTAAAGAAAAATAAAATAAAATAAAGGAAAAGGAAAACGCTAAGCTTGCTATATGAAAAGGTCAATGCATTGTTTAATTCACACTACTACGTTTTCTAACTTAAGCCAAAATAAATAAAGAAAGAAAGAAAGAAAGAAAAAAAAAAAACAGAAATTTCACAAGAGCGTGCATCCGTCTCTTTCGAGGATCTACGCGCCGTTGATTTCATATGAATCAAATCATTAAGTATTAAACCATTATGGGATGCGAAAAAAATGGCTAGTAATTCCTCGAATTCGACGTCTATAAATATTCTTGTTAGGATTTTGTAATACGATATAATAATATTATCTTTTATAAAAATAAAACTTAATGTAAAAAAGAAAGAGAGAGAGAGAAAGAGAGAGAGATAGAGAGAGAGAGAGAGAGAGAGAGAGAGAGAGAGAGAGAGAGAGAGAGAGAGAAAGAGAAAGAGATAGACAAATAGAAAGAACACAAAAATATATTTACTAATTTAATTATTTATTATATAAATATTTAAAATTTATATACTTTTTATTAAATATGTATATATATATATATATATCTAAATGTATCATTTATTATATAATTATATTTATACTCGTCCATATTTTATTTCCATAAAATAAAAATGTTACAAATGTTGTTTATATATATATATATATATATATATATATATATATATATATATTTTGTTTGTTATTTTTTCTTTCTCTCTCTCTCTATCTATCTCTCTCTCTTTCTCCATCCTCTTAATAAATTTATAATAAAATATATATTAGGAAAGAACAATGGCACAAAAAAAATTAGACTAACATATTTCATCATTCGCTGTACACGGAGATTATATTTTTGTCTCCGTTTCATAGTTATTAGTGCAAACAAATGCTATTTATCTACGTGTAAAAAGAAAAAAAAAAAAGAAAAAAGTCACATTGCATTGTAAATAAATAATTTGCGGGCCAAACAGTCAAAGTTTCTTTCGTCGCAATAAATAAACACAAAAATCAAAACTAAATTGCAATAGAAGATATTGTTCGTTAAAAGATAATAAATAGCTACGTCAACAAAAAAAAAAAAAGAAATATACACATATAGAGAGAAAACGTGATTACGATTGCAGGAGTAAAACGGGAAACGTGCATTTGGAAAACACACGAGACTTGGATAATTAAGCGGATACAACATCGAAACTTCGAAACACACCATGCATATTACACCATAATTATTATTAATATTGTTTTCCTAATAATAACATTAATATATTATATTCAATCGATATAATATATTTCAATCGATATAAGAATAATAATAAAATAATTTGAATTCGAAAAGAAATTTACCGACGAAGATCAATTACCGACTGAGCGAAGAATAAAAAATAAAATAAAATAAAGTAAAATTGAAAATAAAATAAAAGAATATGTATATATATATATATATATATATATATATATATATATATATAGATCTATCGGTCAGCGATCTTTGTTATATAGAAAAAAAGAATTATACATAAGAAAAAAAAAAGAATAATAAATAAAGAGATTTTCAAAACGTACTCACCACAAATCGATTGACTTTAATTTTTGGCGCACGAGGAGACTCATTGGTCTGTGATCCGAGTGATTCGAAACGAGCTCTGAGACTGCTCGCTGATTCTATGCTCGACTGATCGCCTGTACTCTGAGCTATTTCCATTTCGGCAATATTGTGATTACTCGGTTTACCGTCGGTCTCTTCCCAATGTTCGAATTTCGCGCGTAATGTCTTGGCACGTGCTGCATTCTGTGCCTGCTTTAAAAATTCATCCTCTACCTATAAAAAAAAAAAATAAATAAATAAATTTAAGTAGCGAATTTTTTTTTAAGATCATCATTTATCAATTATTTTCTTATACCCGATAAATTGGCGAAAATATTTTCATTCATTAATTTCCCGTCGATAATAGCGTACAACTTTCATATATCATCAACTTCCTTACATACATGTATAAAAATATCATACAAAACGTATATTTAAATACAGGTTACGTTAAATGATAAAGAAGTTGAATAATTCCTATTTCCGCCGATAGATGTCACTCGTCAACAAAATTATCGACAAGATTATCGGTATTGATTATTATCTACTTTCAGGCGCACAATACGTACTTATCGTCAAACCTTCCCGTAAACAATAATTAAATCCTATAAATCTCGTTTAATCGATATTTTAATTAATCTGAGAAAACACATTTACACTTAGTTTCTTAAAATAAACGATTTCCCTCGTGTAAAAAAGATAAATAGAAAAATAAGAAAAAGAAATTAATAATAATAATAATAATAATAAAAAAGAGAACTAACCTTATCGGAGGCTCTGACGTAATTTGGATCTCTTTCCTCGGCACTCTCGTCGGCTTCAGACTCCTCACCTTCCTCTTCTTCGTCCTCTTCGGAATCAGAGGCTGTTTGCTTCGCGAACTTGTCCTCCGGTGGTGGCGTGAAACGTTTCAAAGGTTTCGGACCCTCCGGCAATTCCTCCTTGCACGCATTCTCCTCCATCTGCCGGAAGATCGAGAGCATCTTTCTCGCTGTGTCTGTGTGTACAACTTCGTCCACTCTATCGTCGGCCCTCACAACGTCAGGATCACGATATATTTCACGCTCCGGCGAATCCATCTGCTGATACGATTACGGAACATTTAAACATTTTCTTCCAAAAAATTTTTCCCCACTTTTTTTTTTCTTTGTTTTTTTCATTTGCTTTCTTAATTCTTATAATCATCGATCGATAAAGACGATGAAATTCAGATTATTTCTTTTCTCATTCAACACAAATGAATCATCGCAACGAACGTGCGTTTTAGCTTTACGAAGTATTTATTAAACGTATATTTATTAAGATACTTTGGTTAGACGGGAAGTAATGCATTTTTTTTTTGTTTATTTTGAAAATCGTGCATCGATTAAAGATACATACTGTTCTTTATTTCTTTAATATCAATTTTCTTGAATTCAACGACGATCTTTTTCTCTTAATTAATTTCGTAACTAAGTTTCCATTACTTTTTTCTTCTTTCTTTTCTTTTTTCTTTTTTTTTTTAATGTATTGTTGTCTCTATCTCTATACGAAAATAAATGAGGTTAGGAACGAAGATAATTACGAATTTTTGATAAATTAAAAATTGCAATGTTCGTTAACCTCACTTTTCTAATAAATAATATTTCAACTCGATGAAATTTTGTTTGAATTTTTCGTACGATTAAGAAAAGATAACAATACATGTTTCCACAAATACGATATTTAAGATTTTATTAACCTCACTTTTTTCTATTGGTTCATATTAAAAATTAAAAATTTTTCGTAATCGACGAAGTTTTAATTCTTATAATATCTATATAATTACTAATTTCAAATCCAACAAAAATAAAGTTAATAAATTGACGACTCTTTCTAATCTGTCCCTTTCCCTTATAACGAGAAATGTTAACGAGGTTATGAATAATAATGAATTTTTCTTAACCTCTACGTTTATAAAAACGGATTTGTTAATCCTGCTCTTTTCTTTTCTTTTTTTTTTTTTACATATCCTCCCCAAAAAATAGGAAAAAAAAAATTTCTTCAAGCTGATGAACTTTGTATGAACGAATTCAGCCAACTTTCTACATGTTGTCTTGTTTTTGCGAAAAAAAAACAAGATTAAAATGTTTTTACTTTTATGAACTTTCTAGCTGTTTATTATAAAAATATATATAAATTTATGCTGTTTTTACTTTTTATGAAACCAACACATATATACATACATACATACATACATACATACATACATACATACATACATATAGATTTATACGTACATATTCGTTAAAACAGATAAAAAATATATATACATATGAAAATAACTTTGTATTCATAAGACCGTTATTACTGATAAGCCGTGAAAGGATGAGCCAATAAGGTCAAAAGTATATTCGAACGAGCGTCTTTATCGAAACCGGATGATAATTTCGAAGGTAACGCAGAAAGAAAGAGAGAGAGAGAGAGAGAGAGAGAGAGAGAGAGAGAGAGAGAGAGAGAGAGAGAGAGAGAGAGAGAGAGAGAGAGAGAGAGAGAGAGAGAGAAAGTGACGTGTTCTCTCAGGTAAGCGGTGAACCAACACTCGAAACTTCAAAATATTCCTTTTCTTTCCTTTTTACCATAGCGAGTAGAATTTCGAGGTTAGGACGTGACTCAGCGCGAAAGTGTCCTTTTTACAATCCCCCTAAAACCGAACCTGGGCCACCTTCGGTATGAAAATTTATGCTGTCCTCGCGATTCACTCTGTTTCGTCGACGTTCTACAAATTTTTTCGAGTAAAACATTCTTATTATTGTTATTATTATTATAATTATTCATTATTAAAAACAAAATTATTACACGTAAAAAATTATTTTTTATATTCGAACTCTCGAATAAATGATGTAATCATTTAAAAAGAAAAAAAAAAATATTCCTAGAAAGAGAGTCAATCATCATTTGTCGAATTATTCGTAACGTTAGATTCACACCATTTTTCTTTTTTTTTTTCTTTTTTAAAAATTTCTAATAAGTTTTTTTAAACAAAAAGAAAGAAAATACAATAAAAAACGAATACAAACAAATACAAAACAAGAAAATTATTAATAAAACAAGAAGATACTAAAAATAAATGTACGACCTTCTTATAAATATAAAAAGAAAAAAGAAATACGCAATACGAAATAAAAACTTGATTATAAAACGTTTTCCTAAATATGGCTCGTATACGTATGCAACCGAGTGACTCAACGATCAAAAAAAGAAAGAAAGAAAGAAGAAAAAAAAAAAAAAGAAATCGAAAAAATATCGAATAAAATATATTTGTAAAAATTAAATAAAAAAATTAAAAAAAGAAAGACAAATAATGATTATAAACAAAAACGCATACTTGCATAAATAATCGAGCCTTTCATATATATGAAACAAAATTTCTAATAATTGTAATATTAATAATAATAATAAAAATACTACTAATAATAATAACAAAAATAATAAAAAGAAAGAAAAAACACCGAATAAGAAATTTTCCCTATAAACTTTACTTGTAATTAGCTTTCATTCGTTCACTCATCATCATCATCATCCTTATCATCATCATCATCATCATCATCATTATTATTATTATTTATTTATTTATTTTTAATGAGAGTTAACCAAGACTTTCTTTTCTTTTTTTCCGTTTCTTTTCCTACTTCTTTGTTTTTAATTTGTTTACTCATGTGCGAAAGCATATATCATGAAAGCTATATACGCCTACATATGTTTGTCTGCACAAGAGAGAGAGAGAGAGAGAAAGAGAGAAAGAGAGAAAGAGAGAGGAAAATACTTTACGCTCGATGATTCGCAAAAGAATGCCTTTGAAATGTATCGTGAGCACGCAGAGAGATCGTTTTGTACGAGAAAGAAAGAGGACGAACTAACGTACGAACGATTCGCGATAGGTTCGATGTACGCACTCCCGGACTTCTCCATTATCGTCACTTATGTCAATTCCTACGTGTCGCGACGTTTTCGTTTACGTTGCCGTTTCGTTTCCAATTAACTCCGGCTGACGCTCGTCAGTTGTGACTCGATTTAACTAACGTAAGACGATTTAAGACGACTTCTGTCTGTCTTTTCTTATGTTTCTTTCATTCTTTTCTCTCTTTCTTTCTTTTCTTTTCTCTCTCTTTATTTTCTTTTTCCTTATCTTCTCCTTATTATCGTTACATATACATATATATACAAATTTAAAACGAGTCATTCGGAAAGACAAACTAATTGAAATATGCTTTAATAATAATAATAATGATAATAATAATAATAATGATGATGATGATGATCATAATAATAATAATAATAATAATAATAATAATAATAATAATAATAATAATAATAATTGGAATATACTTTAAATAAAAAGTCACGAGAGAAAGTATAATATTAAGATCATCAAATGATATTTCGCGGCATTAAAATCGTAAACGATTTTTTTCTTTTCTCTTTTTTTTTTGAACTGCTTTATCAATTTTAAAAGATTCTATCTTTTTTTTTTTTTTTTTTTTTTTTAATAATCAATAAAAGTTTTCGACTGATCATTGACGAGTTATAATTTTCGTACATTTTGTTTAATCTTTCGTACGAATTGGTAGAAATTTGTTATTTTTTATTTTTTAATTATTCGTCGTAATAAACATTTAATTAGTCGAGAAACAAACTCGATCGATTCACGGAAAAATAAACGAAAAAAAAATTGTAAAGGAAGAGCAGACCTACCGAAATTGTGAAATCTAAAAGCTAATTATTAATTTTAAGAGGCCGCAATATTTTTTCTTCTTCCTTTTCTTCTTTATCTTTTTCTTTTTTGTACAAGAAAATGTAACTTTCAGAATAACTATTAACTTTCTAACTTGTTAATGATAATTAAAACTTTTTTTTTCTATGTACCCGACGTAATAGAAATTTAATATCCAACGAAACTATTCGGCTAACATATTTTTCTTTTTTCTTCATTCCGTTCAAGAAAGAAAATAAAAAAAAAAAAAAAGAAAAAAGAAATAGAAAGAAAAAAAGAACTTCGTTCAACGCTGAAAAATAGTACATACTATTATTATCATCACTATTACTATTATAAATATTTCATGTTTCTACTTCTACTTTACAGAAAAAAAAAATTATTATGGTTAACTCGAATTATAATATCGTACATCTATTATTCACGCCAGCTGATCCCGTAATACGGTTTTAAACGATTTTTCTTTTTTTATCAAATAACAAACATCGAAATGAATAGATCGATACGCACCATAACTTTCACTAAGTACTAAGTACGAGAGAAAGAGAAAGATAAGGAAAAAAAGAGAGAGAAAAGAAAGAAAAGAGAGAGAGAGAGAGAGAGAGAGAGAGAGAGAGAGAGAGAGAGAGAGAGAGAGAGAGAGATTACTGAAGTCTTTTCGCACGGAAGCTTCTCACGATTCACGTCGTTTTATAATAATCTCACCGTCATTCTAATACTCATTTAGGCTCATCTACACTATTAACCACACAAAGAGACCAGAGGAATGCCACAATATGAAGTAAGAAACGCAAAATATGATCTTTATTACTACAAGCATTTGATATATATATATATACATATATATATATATATGTATATATATATATATACACACACATAAATTTAAATTCATCTGAAATTTTAATATTTACGAGTTAAAGAAGACAAAGAAAAAAAAACAGGAAAATATTTTTATCAAGTTTCACTTCTTTTAAATTAAATTAAAAAAAAAATTTTTTTTTAATTTAACTCTATTTATTATTATTATTATTATTATTATTATTATTATTATTATTTTCTTCTTTCCTCTTTTTTTTCTAAGGAACATTCTTTTCTTTTATTTAATTTTCATCGAAACGTAAATGAGAGAGAATAATGCTAATAAAAATTTTTCTTCGTTGCTATGATAAAAAAAAGTCATGGCTGTTCTACAAAAAATATGATCTTCACTGTACGTAATTCAAATATAAACAATCGATAAAACGAATATTTTCTTCATTTTATTTGCATTATTAGCAAATTAAAAGAAGGTAGAAAATGTGTTTCAAAAAAAAAAAAAAAAAGAAAGAAAGAGAAGAAAAAACAACAAAAAGTGGTAGAAAATATGATCGTCATTTCGCGTAGAAGAAGAAGTTATGATCGATCGAGGTAATAAATTTTCCATTTTTATTCAATTTTCATACAAATGAAAAAGATTGAAAGAGAAAGAGAGAGAGAGAGAGAGAGAGAGAGAGAGAGAGAGAGAGAGAGAAAGAGAGGGGACGGGGGAGTAGAACGAGCGAACAAGAATAATCAATCTTAACACGCCAATAAAATATCTTCGACAGAAAAATGACAAGCCTTTTATATGATTTTAAAATAAGACAATCGAGAAGAAACGATCGATCGAAGTAATGAATATTACCTTTCATTTAATTTTCACCGAAACGAAAATAAGAAAAAGAAAAAAGAGAGAGAGAGAGAACAAGGATAATAAATTCTTTTCCCATTAAATACAAAATCTTCGATGAGAAAATCGTATATTCCAGTATTAAGAAAAAAAAAAAAAAAAAAAAAAAAAAAAAAAAAAAAAAAAAAAAAAAAAAAAAAAAAGAAAATACGATCATATTATCAAATTTTCATCAAAATGAAAATTACAGAAATCAAGAGAGAATGAGAGAGAGACAGAGAGAACAAAGACGACCAAGCTTTTTTTCGTTAAATAAATTACCTTCGATGAAAAGATTGTCGAGTGTTCCGGTATTCAAAAAAAAGGAAAGTAAGAATAAGAGAGACAAAAAATACGATTGTTAGTTCAGGTAAGAAGATCGATAGAAGTAACGATCGATCGATCGAAGTACCAAATGTTTTGCTTCGTTTAATTTTTACCAAAAAAAGGAAAAGGAAAGTTAGAGAAAGGGATTAGAGGAAAGGGACAGAAAAAGAGAGATAGAAAAACAGAGGTAAAAAAAAAAGAAAAAAAAAGAGAGAGAGAGAAAATAAAAATAAAAGATAATCCTTTTCTCAAACATACGATACTTTTTTCAGAAAATGCTTCGATCCGTTTCCCCTTTCCTTCCCTTTTTTTTGCTCCCTTTTCCAAAAAAAAAAAGAGAAAAAAAAGAAGAAAAAAAAATACGTATTTTACGTAAAGTACGCAAAAAAAAAGGAGAAGAAAAAGAAGAAGAAGAAGAAGACTAAGACGAAGACGAAAATGAAGATGAAGATGAAGAAGAAGAAGAAGAAGAAAAAGAAGACGAAGAAGATGTGGAAAACGATTCACAGGATAAATATTCTTGAGGGGTCGATTCTGGTGTCGAACGACGGACGGTTGCTATGCTGCGCGAACACGAACGTAAGAAGAAAGAAAGAGACAGAAAGAACGAGAGAGAAAAAGGAAGAGAGAGAGAGAGAGAGAGAGAGAGAGAGAGAGAGAGAACGAGAAAGAACGAGAAAGAACGAGAGAGAAAGAGAGAGATACATACAAGGCAGGCACAGTATTCTCCAAGCTCGTGTGAGTTATGCCGAGAAAGAGAAGTAGTGAACGAATAACTGAGTCTTAAGGCACACAAGATCACAGTGGTGAGAGTTTCTCCTATATATATTTGTGTGTGTGTGTGTGTGTGTGTGGCCTCTTCGTTTAACCGGCAGCCGGATTTCTCGAACGAACAAACCCAACTAACCGACCAACCAACCAACCAACCGACCAACCGACCGACCAACTAAACAGTCAACGAAACGATCAACGAAACAACCAACAAATCAACGAATCAACGAATCAACGAACGAACGAATACTAACGGTAAAAGTAAGTATGCCTTTGGGCTGCTGTGTGTGCTCTTGCTCTTACTGCTCTTGTTGCTCCTGCCGTTGTTCCTGCTATTGCTGCTCTTGTTGATCCCGCTGCTACTGTTGCTGCTGCTGTTGCTGCTGTTGATCACTCGACTCCGGGGGGGGTTCAAGGACAGAACGGTAGGAATCAAGTGGCACCGTACGTGCGAGCCACTTCGCGTATTGCCCGTTCCTAGCCGAGAGCGAGAGCTTTTATAAGCTTCGAAGTAGTCACGACGAACGGAGACAGAGATAGACAGAGACGGAGAGAGAGACGGTGTGTATATGAGAGAGAGAGAGAGAGAGAGAGAGAGAGAGAGAGAGAGAGAGAAAGAGAGAGAGAGAAAGAAAGAGAGAGAAAGAGAGAAGAGAGAGAAAGAGAGAGAATGACGAAGACGATGATGACGAGGACGCTTCGTTTCGCCGTTATCGCGAGCCCGACTGGTTACCCTGCGATTTCCACGCTTACAGTCTGCCGGCTGGCTCTGAGGAAACAAGGGGTGGGGGGAGGGGTTAGGAGGGGAGGGGAGGAGGGATTGGGGAGTCTTGAAGAGGGGGGAGATCGGTTGGTTAAGTTGGTTGGTTGGTTCGTTGGTTGGTTGGTTCGTTGGTTGGTAGGTTACTTGTCTGTCTGTCTGCCTGCCTGCTTGCTTGCTTGCTTGCTTGCTTGCTTGCTTGCTTGCTTGCCTGCCTGCTTGCTTGCTTACTTGCTTGCTAGCCTGCTTGCCTCTACTTGTATCCAACAATTTCCTTTGAACATCCCGGAGAAATGGGAGTATGTACTACTACATGAGAAATGTCTGCTCGGTGACGTGAGAATAAGAGAGAGAGGGGGGAGGAAAGAGAAAGAGAGAGAGAGATAGGGGGTGGGAGAGGGGGAGGGAGAGAGAGGAGGTGGATACTTAAAAATTGTGAATTGTAATTTCTAAACGTGACGATTAAAATAAATATTAGAAATATCCGAGGGCGAAAGGAAGTATTCCTATTAGTGGTTTGTAGGTTAGAGGGGAGAGGTTTATATATATGTATGTGTGGGTGTATGTATGTATATATGTATGTATATATGTGTGTATATGTGTATGTATGTATGTATGTATGTTTATGTATATGTATGTATTATAGTTTTCTTTTTTTTATTATTATTATTTATGACGATTTAGTCATTAGGAACAAGAAAAATTAATAACGGTATACATAAGTATACGTGCAATTTGTGTGGATCGTGTATATGTATAAGTGGAATTGTTCGGAAACGATGTGTAATTGACTAACTTGTCGAGATTAGAATTATATTTTTAAGAATACATCGTGCGACAAGTATTTGGGGATTAAAGTATTATTCGTTCGTTATTGTTTTTAATTTATATAATTTTTATAATAATAAAAAATTTATGAACAGCTGACTTTCAATATGTATATTTGTAATGTGATTATGATTTCGGCGAAGTGATTAGATAATGAGAAATTTGAAACCTGTTGATTTTCTTGCTAGTTTAGTAATATTATTGTTAAATTAATTTTTGATTATGAAAATGACCTAATCATTCATATATACCCACACACACACACACATTTTCTTATCTTAATTCCCCCTCTCCTCAAAAAAAAAAACAAAAAATGCAATTTTACAAAATCCTAAACTCGCAACGATTTAATAATCATTTCTAAAGGACAATTGAATAATAACGTGAAAGGAGAACTAACGTTGTTACATTTCCAACGAAAAAAAAAAAAAAATAAACCAAATTAAAAGAGAAAAATAAAAAGTCAAAAATCAAAAATCGAAAAAGAGGAAAGAAACAAAATAAACAAAAAGATAAATAATTAAATTATTAAATCAATAAATAAATAAATCAATCAATCAATCAATTAAAGAAAGGAAGAAAAAAAAGAGAGAGAAAAAAAAGAGAAACAGAACCATTCGTACGTCGAGGAAGAAAATTGGAAGAATTTCGGCGATAAGCAAATTTCATTTCGGATCTTCTCTTTTACGATTCTCTTCGACGACCACGAAGAACGTTCATTTCGTTTATCTCACACCGCGAATAAGCCTCGCGGACTTGCGTCGTTACTGTTCTTTTTTTTTTCTTCTTCTTTCTTTCCTTTTTTTATTCTGTAACCTTTTTTTTTCGCTTACCGTAACGCGCGCGAAATACGAAACGCACTGCGGCATCCGTTCGATGGAGTCCGTGGAATCCCGCCGCGAGAGACGGATGTCCGTCTCTCTCTCTCTCTCTCTCATTTTCTCTCTCTGTCTCTCTCTCTGTCTCTCTCTACTCTTCTGTGTCTATCTTCTTTCCTTTTTATTTCTTTTTATTTTTTTTCCCAATGTCGACCATACTCGACCGTGCGAAGCGGACCTCTCTTTCTCTTTCTCTCATACAACACACACACACACACACACACACACACACACACACACACTGTTTGTCTCTCTTTCTCTTAGATACTCTCTATCTGTCTCTCTCTCTCTCTCTCTCTCTCTCTCTCTTTCTCTCCCTCTCTCTCTCTCTTACATATACACACATACAAACTTTCTGTCTTTCTTTCTCTTATTGCTGACTCAAGAGAATTTTGCAAGAGATTAACGATGTGCCACCATTCTTCTTTCTTTCTTTTTTTTTCTTCTTTCCTCTTTGGCTTTCTTTTCTTTTTCTTCTTCTTCTTCTTATTTTTTTCCTTCTCCCTTTTTTTTTTCTTTTAATCCTTTTTCATACGTTCAACACCAACTTGCCATGATCTTGCACGTTTCGTTCTCTCTCTCTCTCTTTCTTTCTCTTTCCCCCTGTCTGTCCGTTTACCTCTGTTTCTGTCTCTCTCGATGGTTATCATTACTCGAGAGAGAAAGAGACTGAGAGAGATAGGGACTGGCCTTAATTTGAAATACATTTAAACGCGCTTACTCCTTTAAGTTAATGATACGGTGATTATGATGTATAACGAGAAGAAAGAAAAAGAGAGTGATTGGGGGAAGAGAGAGAGAGAGAGAGAGAGAGAGAGAGAGAGAGAGAGAGAGAGGAAGATAGGCAAACAAACAAAAAGATTGAGAAGGAAAGACTGATGGACAGAAAGAAAGATAGATCTTATTTATATGTCCATTAGCAATGTTGAGAGAGAGATACGACAGAGATAAAACAGTTGAGAGAGAGAGAGAGAGAGAGAGAGAGAGAAAGAGAGAGAGAGACATTTAGAAAAGAGATAGAGAGAAGTGAATAAGATTGAGAAAAAAGTGAAAGAAAAAGAGAGAAACAGACAGATGTAAATAAGAGTAAGAAGGATGAGGTCAGACAGAATTAAACAATAGCGTGAGAGAATAAACAAAATAATATATGGTATATATAAAGAAAAAAATTTATATGTGAGTGTGTGAGAAAGAA
Source organism: Vespula pensylvanica (assembly GCF_014466175.1). Lineage (NCBI taxonomy): Eukaryota > Metazoa > Arthropoda > Insecta > Hymenoptera > Vespidae > Vespula > Vespula pensylvanica. Next base: position 8,839,947 of record NC_057687.1, on the reverse strand, counting down.
AGAGAAAAAGAGAAAGCATAAAAGAATAAAAATAAAAGAATGACATAACTTTAAAAGGAATTAGCTTAAGTAAGCCGGCTTAAGATAGTAAAGAGAGAGATAGAGTGATAAAGATAAATAGACAGAAGAAAGGAAAGAAAGAGAGAGAGAAAGAAAATGAAAGACAGACAGACAGTAGAAAATATTATATTCCATATACACACACATATATATATAGAATATATATATATGTGTGTGTATATATGTTTTATCAATAAAAAGAAAAGAAAAAAAAAAAAGAAAAATAATCATCCTAATCTTTGTTCATTTGTAAGTAGATATAGCTAATGTCGATACAGGATTTAAATGCCAACAAAAATCTGACATAAAATTGTAATATAGAGAAGAATAAAAATCAAGAGATTAATTTATCTGTGTGTTAATATTCGTGTATGAGTCAGTGATTTTATCGTTTCGGTATTTAACGACGGCAGAGTCGTCGTTAGGAGAAGCATTGCCACAAAGAGATACGATCTTTTCCGATATAAATCTATTTTTAGTGTTCCTTCAAAGAAAGATTTACGAACAGATTACACACACACGTACGTACGTACGTACACATATATACATAATTTTTTTTTTAAGGACTCATTCGAAAGATATGCAAGTATATATGTTCGCTTTCTCCGATCGAATTATTTCAGGTGCGTCTGTGACGTTAATATTCGATCTTATCGTAGCCGATGAGTTTATTATTTCGCGTGTGTGAGCTCGCAAGAGAGAAAGAAACGAAAAAAATAGAGAAAGAACAAAGAAGAGGAAAAGAGAAAAAGAAAAAGAAAAAGGAAAAAAATATATATATATATAGAAGGGTTAATGAGAATATCGCGAGAAAATTTTTCAAGGAGACATCTAAGATAGTATATACATACGTACATACATACATATATTAACGTCTCGTCGATTGACGATTCTCTTATCATCTTTTTCTTTTCAAGAATGTTCGGATGAAATCATTTATTTTCTGGTTTCTTTTTTTTTTATCAGTACTTGTAACACACGATATCAGTGGTAATAAAAAGAAGAGACGATAAATTCCGATCTTATTATTTTTTAGATACGTCCTACTCGGTATGCTCTCATCACGATTAGAATCTATTCTTTCTTTGATATATTTTCAGAATAATATTCACAAAATGTAATATAATATATATATATATATATATATATATTGTACATAGTATTATATTATAGTATATTATGCTATAATACTATATAATATTATATTACATTTGTTATAACACTATAAAGTACTGTATTATACAATACTATAACAATATACAATACTGTACTATATCATGTTATAATACTACATAGTATCGTACTATACTATGTTATAACACTATAGAGTACTATTATATTATATTATGTTATAATAATATACAATACTGTACTATATTATGCTGTAATACTATAAAGTATTGTACCATACTATGCTATAACACTATACAGTACTGTATTATATTATGCTATAATAATACAATATTTTATATAATATTATATATAAGCAAGTACAAAACGTGCATATTATTGCACTCTTAAAAAAAATTCCTAACGTTAATTCAAACTGGATTAGTCGATCAGAAAATTAAAAAAAAAAAAGAAAAACACGTCATGCATGATTGATTAAATTTAGAAAAAAAAAAAAAAAAGAAAAAACCTAAAAAATTCTTTTCTTTCGTAATTATTACCTCTCTCTCTCTCTCTCTCTCCCTCTCTCTCTCTCTTTCTCGCTTTCGTTAATCCCATTATTTAAAACGATTAATTAAATTAATAAAAAACGATATTACTGTACGAGCTGTTCACATTCGCAAAAAACTTCTGTTATTTTTTCTCCTTTTTTCTTAAAAAGTTTGTTAATTAGACAACAATAACAACATCAACAACAACAAACAAACACATACACACCAACGTGATATCGTTGTTATTATGTATATCTTAAATAAACCAAAAATAAAAAATAAAAAATAAAAAAAAATAAAGGAAAGCAAAAAAGAGTAAGACGAGAAAAACAGGTCTTCATTCTCGTCACACAATCTGACATTATTAATAATGGCGGACCTTGACTTGGCCATCACGTGGCGGTGTAATTCGAAATTGTTTCCGTTGTTTCTCTGGTTCCTTGTAAGACTCGAAAAATTTGAACTTGTTCGAAATATCCGATGTCTCGACGTGAACCTCCTCGGTTGTGTCCGAACTGCGTACGACGTCGTCCGATACTTGACGAACCATGAACGCCTTTTTGTCCAAACGTCATCGTTATTTACGATGTATACATACATACATACATATATATATATATATATACATATATATATATATATGATACGTGTAATTGTATCATTGAAATTATTCATTACATTTTTTCGTCCTCCCTTTATGTTATTTAATAAAAATAAAATAATGTCGTCCTTTCGCGAAAAGATTTTTGACTAATCAATCATTTGTACATAATAATACTAAAAATTCTACTTGTATAGTTCTACATCGATGGACCAATCAAGAAAAAATCTGGAGAAATTGAATTTTGTAATTTACTTTAACTTTTCAATGAATTTTATATTGATTAAATTTATATGTTATTTATAGTGTTAATGAATGTATATTCTTCTTTTATGATATTATATCTTATTGTAATATTAGGATATTGAAGTGTATTATAATTTTTTGTATAGTTTCTATTTTTATTTCTTATTGTTCTATTTTAATGCAATTTACTATAATGTGTATTTTGTCTATATCGTATGTATGATTTATATAATCTATACTCAATCTATACTTTGTGTATAAATTACATATGTATATGTACTTTGTCATAGATCATACTGTATCTATGATCTATATAAATTCTATCTATATTGTATGTACAATCTAGATACAAATAATGTCTATACTTTATGTATAATCAACATATATTGTACATATTGCATTTATACCCTATCTACAAATTACATAAACTTTATCTATACTATATATATATATATATATATATATATATATATATATATATAATCCAGGTATACTTAATCCTCTCTTATTCCATGTAATCAACATTATAGTAAATTACATTACAATATAATATTAGTCACACAAAATTAATCGATATCCCAAAATTCGATTTGTCCAGAAATTTTGACTTCGGTCCACCCTTTCAAAATTATCATTCGACTTATCGAAGCAATTAACATCGTTTCTCCGATGAAGAATATTCCTTGAATGAGTTGAACAGAACAATACAAAAACAAAACAAAAAAATAAATAAAAAATAAAAAAGAAAATAATGAAAAGAAAGGAAAAAAACTTACGTCACGCGCACGCCTCGGCGCGTCAGCTGGTGTTTTTGGATTTACCGGAGTGACAGGACGTCCGGTCTTTGCTGCTGAAGCGTCAAGTTCTAAGAAAAGCGATCGGGATTTTCTGCTTATACCTAAAATATTCCAAAAAAAAAAAAAAAAACGTAATGAAAAAGATAAAATAGAAAATTGTATTATAAATAATACATATCGTAAATTTATGTACAATACAGTGACCATTCGTTCTCGAGTTAATTATCCAAAAAAAAATATATATATATATATATGAAAAAATAAAAAAAAAAAAATTACCAGCAGCGATGACCTCTTCGTCGGCCTTCTCCGGTTTTGGTTTGCTGTCGGTTTCATCGTCCGACGCGGCGATAGGTTCTCCTCTTTCGAATCTCTCTTTGATAGAACGAGCGTGGGTCGAATGTTGGATTTCTTCCGCGGCGTTTATCTTCGTTACCCGTTCGCTTCCGGCAACCGCTTGCTGGTACATTTCCTTCATTTTACCTTGTTTGCCCTGAAACAATTACATTCAATGGTTAACGTATCCCTTTAACGTGCACTTATTATCTTTTCTTTTCTCTTTTTGCTATCTTTTTTTTTTTTTTTGTTCTTTTGCTTTTTGCGATCTCAAAACGTCAGATGTTATCATTGATCCTTTTTATCAGACATTCGTTTTAACATAATTCTTTATCCAATTATAATCAAAACGTAGATACGTTAATTACGTACGATTTACTTTGAAATTTTTACGAATTGATCTCGTCGTAAGTATTTTTAAAGATGGAAGACAAAAAAGAGGTCTTTTCTTTTTTCTCTTCTTTTTTCTCATTCTCATTCTTTCTTTTCTTTTCTTTTCTTTTCTTTGCTTTTCTTTTCTTTTTTTCACGAAGCAGTATTCTTTTTTTCTATGTGATTTTATAGAAAAGTGTAGAAGAAAGAAAATGTGTGATTTTTTTTTCTGATAAAAGAAAACTCATACAAATATAATTAAAGTTAATTTTAATAAAAATGTCTTCATACGATCTTTCTCTTTCTCTCTCTCTCTTTTTTTTTTTTTTTTTTTTTTTGATTCTTTTTGAACTGTGAAAAATATTTTGTTTCACAGAGACAAAAAATCTATGCAGTCTTGAAACATATTTTTTAATGAAGCAAATTCAATTTATTTTTTCACGTAATATGTCCTACGTTATTACTGACGTTCATAAATAAAAAGAAAAATTAATAATAATAATAATAATAATAATAATAGTAAATAAATATTTTATTAATATAATCACCATAAAAAGTCTCGAACGTATTCCAGCAATCTCCTCCTTCCTGGCTTCCCGTTGAACCTCGCGTCTTCCTTGCTGACTGGTACTCTCCCATCGATTCTTTATATCATCCATTTTGGAGAAACTTATCGGACGTTCGCGAGTCGTACGTTTCGCTTTCACGATTTCGGTTTCCACCTCTGAAATAAAAAGGAAAAAGAAAAAAAAAGGAAGATATAAATTTCTCTCTTATATCACAAAAAAGATATATACATTTCTCTTTCTATTCGAAATTTTATGGGTTTGATAGATTAAATTTAGTTCGTTATAAAATATACGTAAAATTTTGTTATTTTCTATAATCAAATAAATTATTTCAATTTTTTTTATATCATACAGTAGAAATATATATATATATATATGTATATGTAATATATTTGTAAAACTATATTATAAAAATTACAATAATATAAAATTTTTTTCATTTCATTATATAATAAATAATAAAATATATATAATAAAAAGATACACACACACACATACATATATATATATATATATATATGTTTCTATTCAAATTTAACAAAATATAATAAAAAATACAGCACGTAGTTGAATACAACCACCATATTGTTTTGATATTAATCAATTCGTACACAAAAACAGAGTTATTATATTCAAGAAACATATTTTTAACGTAGAACAATTTCTTTATATAAACATTGTAGATCAAAATTAAAAAAGGAAAAATAGAGATAAAAAAATGATATAAACACCTTCAATGTCTTCGGCCGCTTCTTCCTCTTCGCTCTCGCTGGATTCTTCGTACGGTATTCCATTAAGAGATTCGTCCGCGACCCCGATGTCCATGCCTTTTGCTTGGAACCTGAACAAAGAAACGTGCAAACTGGTTACAAAGACTTTGCTCGGTGGCATGTTTCGTAGCGGGCGTCGCGTCGCACGGCACCGCACCGCACTGAACCGAACCGAATCGCACCGCACCGTACCGCAGCGTATCGCACCGCACCGTACAGTACTGGCAAGTCATTAACTCGAAGTGACCGCTGCTTTCGCAGCATTTCTCTCCCTCGATCGACCTCAACAAAATTGCTGATCTTACCGATATATATATATATATATATATATATATATATATATATAATCATAAAAATATTATATATATGTGTGTATTATATATGTATTATGTTTGTATGTATGTGTATGTAATCTATGTATCTATGTATGTATTTATGTATGTATGTATGTATGATGTATGTATATATGTATTTATATATGTATGTATATATGTATGTATGTACGTATATATGTATGTACGTATGTATGTATGTATGTATGTATGTATGTATGTATGTATGTATGTACGTATATATGTATGTACGTATATATGTATGTACGTATATATGAATGTATGTATATGTAATACGATCTTGTTATTTTCATTTTATCGATCATTAATAATTACAAAACACATTAAATTGTACAATCATCGATTTTACCTTCGTGCGTTCATTTGTCCTCATTTTTTTTTAATTTTCTTCTTACTTATTTTATTTATTTATTTTTTTATTACGTATCATAATGGAATTTAATTTTTAGATGATGCAAATAATTAACGACGAGATTTTCATTTTGTTTATACTTATGTGATCGTAATATGTCCGAGTATCTTTGATCGGCTTCAACAAAATTTGCTGATTCTAGTATAGTTATCCTTTTTTGTTTTTTTTTTTTTTTTAACGGCATATAATTAACACACAAAATTGATTCGATGTACACAATGGTGATTAATTTATAAATTATCACCATTTGACGCAACTAATGATGACTCTATTTAATATGTTATGTACAAGAATCATTACATTAGATATCATCTTTGTGATAGTTATTAACATCGTACATAATTAAACAATATTTATAATTAATAATTAAATCGAATATTAATAAAATTAAATAATAATAAATATATATATATATATCGAATAAATTCGACATACATACACATATACATGTAATCAATGTACAAAATACAATACATACACGTATACAACAGATAAACATTTACACGTTTTATATATCATTTATAATTAATAATAAATATCTTATATAATTAATAATTATTGGAAAAAGAAGAATAATGGCGTCATAAAGTTAATGATTTTCTCTTTCAATGTCCTTCGTATATAAATATTACATTGAAATTTCTACACCGAACGAATTTCGCTTCTCAGCAATTAACGTTCACACGATCGTGAACGGATGTTTTCTTTCTTTCTCTCTCTCTCTTTCTTTCTCTTATTCGATCGTAACGAAGTCGATTCGTCCAGTTACACGAAAGAAGGTGAACGGAAGGTCGTAATAACGCGACGAGCAATGAGTTGCTTGTAAACGATCGGTTTGCCGTTCGTAGAAATCGTCATTACCAAGAAAATGTCGGATCAATAAAATTACAGACTCCTATGTGTGTCCTTTAAAAGCATTGCCGTATCTGTGTCACGGCTCGATAAGATTGTTTATATATATATATATATATATATATATATATGTATATATACATACACGCGTATATATAATACGTAATACATGTATGTTTATATTTGTAATATATGTATATAAACATGTGTCGTTATTTAATAAAAACAATCATTTTGAAACGATAGAAAATTTGGTTAAATTTGATAAATTTTTTGAATCGATAATTTGTTTTATCTGTAATGACGTACGACGATCAATGCGATTATTTATTAAGTATAAGTTTGAATTATGATGTTACGTGGTTTATTCGTTTAATTTTATTCGTTCGGAAGAAGTATGTTGTAAAAATTGGTTCGTACTATTTTGTTATTATAATTAAAGGAAATTTTACTAGAAATTATCGATGTAAAATTTCGATAATGAATCGTTGAAATTAATTGTTACTTTTTTTTTTTTTTTTTTTTTTTAGGATAATTACAATTGTACATAGCAAGTTTCAATTGTCATCTCTTATTAACTTATTTGAATCTTTTATTTTTTTTTCTTCTTCTAAAAATTTCTCTCTCGTACTATTTTTCATTTTGGACATTATTATTTTATTTACAATTCGCATTTTAACTGGCAATAAAATTTTGTCATAGTTATTAACGAAAAACATTCTAATAAGAAACGTAAAAAATTTTAAAGAGTGATTACATATTATACATATTATAAATATTATATATATATATATATATGATATTTATTTTATTTAATAACAAAGAATAGATATTAATTGAATATTTTAAGAAAACACTTCAAGATATAGAAACGAATCGATTTAAATCGAATTACAGAAGAAATGTTCCTCGTAACTAATACAAGTAAAGTACATATGTAACGTATATAAAGGTGTGGCAAAAGCTATTATGGAAACACATAAGAAAAAAAGAATTAGATAGATAGATAGATAGATAGATAGTTGATAGATAGATAATGAGAAAGAGAGAGAAAGAGAGACACAGAGATCTTCCAAAACAGGACATCGATTTACTTACTTGGCAAGTTTGCTGAGAATACTCGGTGATCTCTTCACGGCTATCTGAGAGGGCGACCTTTCGATCTCATTCGTCGTGTTTTCCGTACCAGCTTTTTCGAAGACTTGGAAACGTGACTTTACATTCAAACTTGACAACTCTTCCAATCCAAGGTCTGGTTTATCTGACGCTGAAAATTTACCGGAAATATTATTATTATTATTATTATTTATGTTGTTAGATGGTCTTTTATTATTTTATAATTTTTTTTTTTTTTTTTTTAATACTTCTCTCTGTCTTACGTTTGAGAATTTTAACATTGAGACGGGCAATTTTCTTTTTTTTAATACAATTCCAATTAATCGATCAAAAGTATTTACAATTTGTTTCGTATGGATGTTTTTTTTTTTTTTATAGATAAGATAATTTGATTCGAAATATAATTTTGAATGAACTTATATATTTTGGCGAATAATAAAAAAAAAGAAGAAGATAATAAGAGTTACGATTTGTTAATCGTTAAAATTACTTTAAGAATGACAATATTTTAGAGTACTTCGTTCAAATTTTATCTACGAAAGATTCAAGTTTTATATGATATATATATATATATAATCTATGATACATAAAAGATAAGAATAAAAAATTGTTAATCATAAAAAAATTTGCTTTCAAACGAAAGATAATATTATCAATTATTATTTTTAAAATAAAAATAATAATACAATACGCCATGAATTAAAAAGAAATTTTTCTTTCTTTTTTTTTTTTTTTTTTTTTTTAAAGAATATAAATTATATTTTTGTTATTTTCCTTATTAATGTTTAATTAATATTTATAAATGGAACTAAATAAATAAATAAAAAAAGAAACAAGAAAAAGAAAAAGGAATGCGTTTGTTTGCCCATCTCTGCGTTTGTCATTTCCTGTGATACATACACAACACTCTGATTATTATTCGAAAGCATCGAGAAAAAAACCTTGATTAAACCACTCGTGATTCTCCGCCCACCGTTTAAACGGCTAACTTGCAATTACATTTAACGGTTAGTGGGTGAAATTTTTTCCTTTATCCATCAGCACATATTATTTTCTTTTCTTTCATTTATTTTCTTTTGTTTTACGCAGCGTGTACTTACGTACGCAAGCAAAGTGCAAAATTCATTTTTCGGGGGAAGCCGATACGACATTTTCGTAACGACGAAATATATATATTAAATAATAATAATTATAATGAATTTCTATTTATATATATTCATTATATATATTCAGTAAATAAAAAAAAAATAAAACTGTTAGACACCTGTTATAATTTTGAACATATAGATGTTAATATTAATTGTGTTAATAGTTTTATTATGTTATTATTTTTAATATGGAAAATTTTTTTTTCGATACAAGTATAATTCGATTTAATAATTTCATTTATTTATTAATTGCATATACGATTTTTGTATATACAATTATTTGTCAAATAATATTATGAATTTGTTATATATTAAACATGTGCAAAGAAACGTATAAGCTTCTCCCTTATTATTTTGGTTAAATGTGAAAACAATAAGCGGCTCGTTAAAAACAAAACGTTATCGTCGTGTTCGAACACCCTCTCTCTCTCTTTTTTTTTATTTTTCTTTTTATTTTTTTATTTTTTTTTTTTTTTTTTAATAATCAAATACTTATGAAATATTCGTATGAATCGACGATATATTTTTGTTTCGCTTGTGCAATCATTTATTCGTTACGGGATAAGTGATAAAAAAAAAATCGACTACCACCATCAAAAATGATTCTTAAATTATTTTAATGAAATTAGTATATACGTACACACACTACGGTGAGATTAGGAAAAATATATTACACTATCTACGCCAATGTACGATGGCTCGATAAATATATTCTTTATTTGTTTTCTATTCGAAAATCAAAAGGACAATAATTGAAATTAGAAAAAGTAGCAACGATCGACAAGTGTTTGAAATGTTTTTCTTTCGTTATATTTGAAGACAAAATAAAAAATATTACTCGATCGGTAAAACAGTTTTTCTAATCCCGAAAAGTTAAAAAATTGATACAGCAAGTAATAATAATAAATAAAATAGAATTCAAAGGAAACATAATGATAAAATAAATACGAACAAACAAAAAAAAATGGAAAAATAAAACTCGGTCGGTAAAATAGGTTTTTGTTTTCAAAAAAAAAAAAAAAACGCGATTGTCACGGCAGATAATAACAATAATAATAATAAAAATAAAAAAAAAATAGAAAAGAATAAGAATTAGTAATGATCGAACGAAGACGTAATAATAAAATAAATATAAGTAAAAAAAAAAAAAAAAAAAAAACGAAAGAAAAGGAAAAAATAGAAGAGAAAAACTCGGTCGATAAAATAGATTTTTTTACGAGCCATCGTACCGTACGTATTATTAAACTCATCGCGTTTAATTCAGAAGCGTCGCATATGTAAAAGATATAAAAACAAAAATAAATAAATAAATAAAATAAAGAAAATAAAGAAGAGAGAAATTGAAAACGCTTAAGAAAAAGAAGAAAAAAAATATAAAAAAAAGAAAAAAAAACAGAAACAAAAAAGAAAGGGGTGGGATAAAAAAAAAAAAGAAAAAGAAAAAAAAAAGAAAATCCAAAATCGTGTTAGAACGGACGAGTTAGAAACGGTTTTGCACATTTTTTGCTCACACTGTGTTCCACACACCGGACTTTACCTCTGACCACATCGGGCGGCAACTCTTTCGGCTCGTTCTCCCGTATGATCAGCTCCGGCTTTCGAGGTCGCACTATGGAGTTCACAAGACATCTCTTTGTCGCATTAGCGATCTTTCTCTCTCTTTATCTCTCTTTCTCTCTCTCTTTCTTTCTCTTATTCCTTTTATCTATTCTCATACTCTCACTCTTGAACTCTCTCATTCTCACTCTCACTTTTATTTCTCTATCTCTCCCTCCCTCTCTCACTTTCTCTTTCTCTTTCTGACTCTATCTCTATCTTTTTAAAGCATTGCATTTACACGTACGTAATTACGTTAATCCAAAAGTGCCTCTTTTTGCCCATTTTTACCCGACCATTCTCCTTTCTCATTCTTCTTTATTTTTAAACATAAAGAAAAGAGAAAAAGGAGAAAAAGTGAACGTCGTCGCGAAATATAAAAGAAATTACGTTTGCGGAAAGAAGAGAAAGATTGTAAAATAAGAATAATGTATATTAGATCTAATGATAGAAGAAAAAGAGAGACACAGACAGAGATATATAGATAAATAGATAGATAGATAGATAGATAGATAGATAGATAGATAGATAGATAGATAGATAGATAGATAGATAGATAGATAGATAAATAGAGAGAAATAAATATAGAAAAAGAGAGTATTTGTTTCTATAAAATTTCTAACGATTGAAACCTGTTCTTGAAATTGTACAAAGAAAGGAAAAAGAAAAAAGACAAAAGAAAAAAGAAAACAAAATATCAAAAGACAACATAAAGAAAGACCAAAAATAAGAGACATATCTAATAATCACAATAATCCTAATAATCATAATAATAATAAAAAGAGAGAGATAGAGAGAAAGAAATTAGATAGCCTGATCTAATAGTAACGACAAACGTTATTTCAAAAGATGAAAATATCTTGATCGATCGATCGATCGATAGATCGATCGATCGATCGGTTTGTCGACCGTTTGGTCAACTGACTGACTGACTTACCAGATTGGTCGGACTCTTCGACCGGTTTTGGTTGGAAGAGTTCCTTGAAGTGGGGCTTACAGTAAAGCGTACTCTCGTGGCTCTCATAATTGTCGACGTTAAGCTGCTTGCTGCACTGTACGCACCGGAAGCAATTCTTATGCCAGACCAAACCCTCGGCTTTTGTCTGTTCCATTTGGAACACGACCTTGCCGCAACTCCGGCAATTTTGGTTTGCCTCGCCATTTTGGCCCACCTAAACATTTCAATCCGAACCGACAATTATGCGAGACGCCTTTTATTTCACTTTCACACTCAACGTATGTATTTTTATGCATACACTAGATACATATATACATACATATATATATATATATATATATATATATATGTATATGTATATGGGTACGCATACGATATTACATATACAAATGTGTGTATATACGATGACATTTGAACATTTTTTTTTCTTTTTTTTTTTTTTTTTTAAATTGGATTAGTATCAATTACTCGATTTTAAAATTAGAATTATAGATTGTTGTTCATTAATTCGATTTTATTTTATATTATCCGATTATCTTGTTGGAAATTGTCTAGAAATATTTCTTTTCTTCGCGGTAATATTCGTGACAGGATATTTGATAAAATTTTCGAAGTAATATTTTGATTATGGTTGAAAAATTTGTAATCCCTTTTTGGATTGTTTATAATTAAATCAAACTCACGGAGTTCAATTGTTGTTGAACTTTTCCTGCATCGACCGAGCGCACATGGAGAACCGTCTTTTTGCTCAGTGCGTCGAACTTGTTGAAACTCGATTTCTGTAAATACGACGGAGAAATTGATAGAATAAATAGAAAAAGATCGTTATATTATAAAATTTGTATGAATATTTAAAAAAAAAAAAAAAAAAAAAAAAAAGAAAGAAAAAATGCCAATTGCAATTAAAATCATAAAATCGTACTTTCGTTCGTGAAAGTTCGTCTTGTTGTTTTTCATTAAACAAACTGTCTTACGATTTCGTGTATGAAAATAAAAAAGGATAAAGAAAATAAATTAATAAAAATAAAAAAAAAACAATTAAAACCAACGTTCATAAAGATTTCTGTGAAAACAATTTACATGGACAATTATTCGATAAATACAACATACGATATGCATACATAATATAAAGGACAACATTTACTAATTTTAATAAATAATTTAATATATATATATATATATAAAAAAATTACGTTTGACAAGCACGTGCATTTTTTCGAATTAGTCCAATAAAATAACGCACTGATCTATATTAACGATTGTTTCTCTACGAATCATTCGAAAATACTATGATTATAAAACGACACAATACGATACGATAAATATATATTATGTACTTAACATTAAAATATTATTAGATATATTATACACATACATATAGTTTATTCGCTAAAGATTTACTCTTACGATGAAAAGAAGATATATACATATACATACATACATACATACATACATACATATATATATATATATATGTATGTATATATGATGAGATATATGTAATATCTGAAATATACAATATTATATTATATATATTATTTATCATACCATCTATAATACATATATATGAAATACATACATATATATGATATAACGATGTATGATATCATATGATATATAAAAATTATCTTTTCATTTTTTCTTAGGTAGATGACAATGACGATGAAAAAGCCTTCTTCTATTTATCTTTCGAAACTAGCATAAAAAAGCGAGATAAGAGAAAGCTGTTAGGTTAAAAAGAAAAAAAAAAAAAAAAAGAAAAGAATAGAAAAAGGACGAAAAGAAAAACGAAAAGAAGAAAAAAGTAAAACTAAAAGTAAAAAAAAAAAAAATAAAATAAAATAAAATAAAACGAACAAAAAGAAAGAAAATAAGGGAGAAAATGAAGTGGAGAGTGGTACAAAAAGAAAACAACGTGGAAAAAAAATATGAAAAAAAAAAAAAAAATAGGAAAGAAAATTTAAGAAACAAAACAAAACACTTTGCAAATCATCATATCACAGGCTTCTTACCTCAAACCTCGGCCTCCCAAGAATTCGATCCTTCTCTTTACCCTCGCTTGTTAGGTTTGCCAAACTACAGTAGGAAGCCCTCTGCGTTTGCGGAGGTCGATTTCGTAATATTTTTTCGGTTAGGGTTTCATGCACCAGATAGGCCATAGAGAGGGAGTCATCGTACAAAAAGAATGAAACAACACACGGTCTGCTGGTTAGTGCGTGGTCAATTTTTTAAACAAGCATTTACCTTGATACACTCCGGTCTCTTCTTTTCTGAAGGTGCAGGCGATCGATTGCATTTTTAGCAAATTTTTTTTTTGTTTTTATTTTTCTTTCTTTTGCTACTTGGGGAGCAGCAATATCTTTTTCTTTTTTTTTTTTTTTTTTTTTTTCTACAAGGATCACTCCAACATTCCGAAAAATAAAAGAAATGAAAGAAAGAAAAAAAGAAGACGGAAGGAGATACGTATTTTTCGAACGGAAAAAAAAAGAAAAAATTACTATGATTGATATTGTTAAGAAAAAAAGAAAATAATAATGTTTGCATACATTTCCTTTTTTTTTTTTTTTTAATGAAGATTATTTCGAAGTTCCAAAAAAAAAGGAAATAAAAATTGGAAAATTAAAAATGTCGAAAGAAAAAAAATAGCTTCGAACATACATACATACATACATACATACATACATACATACATACATACATACATACATATATATGTATGTATGTATATATGTATGTATGTATGTATGTATGTGCGTGCGTGTGTTTGTTTGTTACATTGAATTTTTTATAAAAGACGAGAACGTAAGAGTGTAACGAGTTTTTCCCCATGGCTAATATTTCCGAACGAAATGAATTTTTTTTCTTTGCTTTTCTTTTCTTTTCTTTTCTAAGACAAGAGCAATGAGATTACACACGAGTCCCATGGGCTTGTCCCATGGCAATAAAGTTACGACATAAAGTTACGGTTAGAGTCTACGGGTAAAAAGGTACGATCGAGAGAGACAGAAAGAAAGAGAGAAAGAGAGAGAGAGAGAGAGAGAGAGAGAGAGAGAGAGAGAGAGAGAGAGAGAGAAAGAGAGAGAAAGAGCACTGCACCGACAGAGAGAGAAGTACTAAAAGACGAAGAAAACGCAAAAGAGGAAAGAAGAAAGAGAACGACAAGGGATCGAAGAGGACGAAGATAGAAAATTATATTCAAAAACATTTTTGTAAACGCTATATTCTTCTTTAAGAATTCTTCGATGTCTACCTATAAGTGGTAGCCATTTGTTTCTTGAATTGTAAATTTTTAATTTTTTTTCTTTTTTTATTCTTTGGAGATTTCTCTTTTCGGCAGGTTACTGTTTTGATCTATTCTCTGGTATAATATTAAAAGTATTTTTATTTTAATCGACAACGATTGAAATTTATTTCTAATAATATTGGAAAATAAATAAATAAATTAATATATATATATATACACATATATTAATTAATTAATTTATTTTCAAATATTATTAGAGATAAATTATATTAACTAATAAATTAATTATATATATTTCTGTCTTTCTTAAATATATATATATATATATATATATATTATACATATATATATATATATATATATATATATGTTTAAGAAAGATAGAATGAGATAGAGATATAAATTTTTCATAAGAAAAAAGAAGAATGAAAGAGAATGAGTGAGAGAGAGAGAGAGAGAGAGAGAGAGAGAGAGAGAGAGAGAGAGAGAGAGAGAGAGAAAGAAAGAGGAATTAACGAGTTAAACGAAAATTTATGGTATATTGGTATTATGAAAGAATGATCGATCTTCCGAAGATATAAATCGCGAGAGATCAGTTCGGAATGATGTCACAGATCGGGACGAAATCCTTAACCGGTCGGTAACCGATAAACGGAGCGTGTGCAAGTGCAAAAGGTAAAAACTCGTAATCGGCGTAAGTAAGTAAGTAAGTAAGTAAGTAAGTAAGTAAGTACGCAAGGCGATTCCTCGAGCGTGCTACACACGCTGACATAAAGTAGGGCAGAAGTAAGTAGTAGGTTATTATCAAGTCGGCCCTTCCTTAAATGGAGAGACAGCATTCGTGCCATGGCAATGAGAAAGAGAGAGAGAGAGAGAGAGAGAGAGAGAGAGAGAGAGAGAGAGAGAGAGAGAGAGAGAGAGAGAGAGACAAAGAAAGACAGAGAGAGAAAGAGAGAAGTATGTGCGCATAAGTGCATACGCATATAGAGATACACGGAACGTATAATTTTCTTGGTGTTTTATTTCTAACGAGAGAGCAGGATCGAAGTGAGCGTTTATTTAAAAATCTCCAAACTTATTTTGTTTGTAATTAATTATTTTACGTACGATGATATTCCTAAAATATATTTATTTTTCTTTCTTTCTTTATCTTTTTTCTCTTTTATGAGTTATAGTACGATGCCAATGTGAAAAATATGTAATTTGAATTTTCGTAGGAGAAAGAGTTTTTATGTAATATAATATAATATTTTTTGGTTGGCAAAAACAAAAAGGAAGATGAATAAATTTTTATTTGAAATAAATATATATATATATATATTTAATGAGAATTTTTTAATGGGAAGGTAAAATTCTTTCTAACGAAAGAAAGAGAGAGAAA